>NW_014569588.1:140974-181778 GCF_001313835.1 Polistes canadensis
TTATATGACTTGGTATTTGTAATAAATTCAATTGAAATATACATTATGGGTTATACTCATTAGAGTGATTTATCGATGGACTACTTGAAAATAATTGAAAGTTAAATTACATAAAGATTATAATGTCTATTAAATTTATTCATTATTTTAAGTAATATTGTTCTAGAACATGGCATGCACAAATAAATCACAATGATTTCATTAATCATTAAAATGTATCAAAAACTTTGATATTTTATATTTAATCGAAGAAAATGTTTAATATGAATCAGTTTTTTTATTTTGTAAAATTTTAAACATTGTTGATTTTATATCTATAAAATTAAAACCTTAAGAAGTTTTAATATAATATATATTTCATTGTTTCTATAATGTTTTTTATATTTAATTACATATTTAATTATATAAGTACCTTATGGTTAAAAAGCACAAAATTTCATTTATATAATAATCATTATAGCAACCTAGCTAATAAATTAATTACTAAAAATATTTCTTGTATATGTGAAACAATCTATATATATATATATATATTTATAAAGGAAAAAAATATTCACATTGAATCTCTATGGTATAAAATTTCAGACCGTGTAACTTGTTTATATTTAGGCTTGGGTTTCAATTTTGTGACTAGTTCCGTTAAAATCCATTTAGTTGCACGTAATACGAAAACGTATACTCCAAATTGTAATATGAGAGCTCCAAAACCTTTATATAAACCCAGTGGACCCTCGGTGGAAATTATTGTGCGATAACAATCGGTAGCACTGCTGTATCCTGTTAATAATGGAGTAACACTTTTTCCTGTATCTAAATTATCTATAATAGTGCGTGTTCCTTGAAGATGCAAACGGTGAATAACAGTTTCTAAAGGATAAAATAATACATCTGCTGCGCACATAGAAATTGATATCGATTGTAATTCAATATCTTGAACTAATGTTTCGGATAGTAAATCACGACTATATGCTCCCTAAAAAAAACATCCATATCAATAAAAAAGACTGTTTTATATATAAATAATACAGAATCAAATTTCAAGATATTTTACCATATATTCCTGACGATGCTTATGTCTTATATGCATGATACGACTTGTAACACCCCTTACAATTAGAGTAAAAAGATATTTAGATACTCCGTAGGCTACAGTAGGCGGTAAAAGAGCATAAATGGGTATGAGTCTGCCTTTATTGCTAATTTCAACCAAACGTAAAGCACCATCTCGAAAAACATCTAAAATACCAGGACTTTCAGATGCTATTTCAGATTGTACCGTTTCCACAAGCGAAGCAGAATAAAATGGAGTTACTATGCCTAGAGATACACTGTTAGATCAGTAATAATCATATTAGTTAAATAGTATTTGAGAGAAAAATACAAAATGATATTTATTAAATATAAAAAGTAATACTTGTTACCATTTCAGAAGTAGATGCTGACCAAAAGCTTTCAAAGAACTATTGCATGTTACTTCTCTAAAAATAAATTTGTACTATTTTAACAATACTTGATCCGTTTATAATAATTGAAACGTTAATAATATATTCTTAAAGTTGGCGCGTAGTTGCAAAGAGTAATATAAAATGATTAATTTTATACAGATTATCACCTTACTTTGGCCACGGTGTAACTTTAGAAATCAGGTCTTCGATTGCTAGAGTCATGCCTCTTACTAATAAGACAGAACCGATTCCCTTCCACAAAGTATTTAAACCTTGGCTCTGATGTAATCGTACCATTAGAGGAATTAAAGAAAAGGGTACCAAGTGATACTTAGTAGATCCAGGATTGACTTGGCATTGTCGTCTTAGAACGATAAAAGGATGAATTAATAAATTCTCTGTGATTAAACCGACTAGACTGCATCCTAATACTATATATTTCTTTATGGCAACATCTAAAAGGATAAAAAATATATATTAATGTCCCAGTCTTACATAGAATAAGGAAATGTATATCGTATAAGAGAATAAAAGAAAAAAGGAAAAGAAAACTAACCATCATCATGAGGCGGGCTATCTTCTGCTAAAGGATAAGGAGTTGATATATCCAAAGGATGAATAACATCATGTCCATGATACTTTTTTCGCAAATGATCTTTGTCATCCCGGGCTTCTATCAAACGTCCTCGATAAACCTTTTCATAATTTTCCAATCCCGCCATTTTTTTGAACGGGTATTGTTAATTTTCTAATTTTTACCTATAATTGTTATTAAGTAATAACACAATAGCACAATGTCGACAGTTGATAGCTAGAGTCGACATTGGTGTCTAATGTTTATAGGTTAGAATATAGTCTAAAGTTCGATACAGTAAGATAATAACTAATTTGATCATTAATTATTATACTAAATCCACAAATTAATAATAAAATACATTTTTCTTGGTTATAATGTATACTCTACTTGCGTTCATTTTCTTCTATGATAGGCGATATATCGATTTTTATGTATTAGTTGTTTGTGCAATCAGCTTTAATTCAATCGATAGATCTCTATTATTATTAGCAATTATTTGAATACAAAACAGAAAAGACTATTAAAAACTTTTAATAATTACGTATATATATCATCACTTTCAAGTACGAATTCATACTAATTCGTTCTATAAATGTATATGTATCTATGAATATTATCTGTGAACCTATGTATCTATTTATTCGACATTGAAATACAGTTTTACATGATGTGATAAACAGTATATATTTAATATATCAAATAATCGATACTATTAAAAAAATTAATCCTTATTAATAATATATATTTTTTTTTCTATTTTAAAGTGCAATCTTTTTTCAGATATCATAACAGATATTTTTTTAAATAAAATTATGTATATATAAAAGTATATTTAAATATTATTGTTAAGAAAAACTAAGCATATCTACTTTTATCATAAAAAAATGTTTTAATTAATAGGGTAATAAAAAGGGAGAAGTAATTTAATATGAGCCGACTTTTTAATACTTACAATGTAAATACACATATTTTCAAGTACTTTCTTAGTATGACACTCGCTAATAGTCTTTATGTATAGCAATTTTATGTATAAGCAAGTCAAAACAACAGTGACAGTATATTTCTTTTTGTTATATATAACAAAAAGTATTCTGTATAATACTATAAGATTACCGAGTTAGAATTATAATCTCATGTTAAATTGCATTTATTTAGTCAGATACTGGTCAATATAATTTTTTTTTCTTATACCGACAAGCATAGTATACTATATGCAAAATCTAACTTTTAACGTGTTTATTTAGTTAACTGTAGTGAATTACATAGTTAACTTTAGTTACATAAATATAACAGTAATTGTACCATTTAGCAACAAGAGTTTGTAGCATTCGATTATTACTTGATACGTTAATTATTTAAAAATATGCCCTAAGTCAATGAATGTAAATACATTTGAAAACATTTAAAATCATTAACAAGCTACTTTTGACTTTTTCAATTATTCACATGTTGCATTACCAACATACTAATAACAATTGTTTATAGTAACTTATAATTATGTTATTTAATATATTAATATCCAACATATATGTACTTTCAAATCCTAATTAAAATCATATAACGCAATGTATGATACACGCAATAATAAATGAAGCAGGGCATTTTGAATATTTATATACTTATTCTCTTTTGACAATGGATTATTTACTTTTGTACAACGAATCATGTACAAGAAAGTTTAAGTTAATGAAATATTGGAAATTGTTTTTCCTTTTTTAACAAATAATTCATTATAATTCCTTTTACAGGAACATGTTATCATTTTTATATATTAAAGATATATTTGTATGTGTATACGTGATTATGGCCATAATATATGCTTTTTGCTTCAACGTAACAACGATAACAAATTGCAAATATTAGTGTACATTCAATAATATTTATGTATATATATATATATATTAAGATTGGAATAAATGTTTCAGTTATAATCTTACATTGGTTTAATGATTTTATTTGTATTTCTTTTAGACGCAGCTTATTGTATACGAAATTAGTTTAAATATTCAGTTATAGGAACCTGCCATATTCAGTTCCAGAGAATAAATAACATATCAATCTCAATTAACTTATTTAAATTGTTTCATTTTTCAGCCTTCAAAGACCTTTTTTTTGTTAACATTATTTCCAGTCCAAAATGTATTTGCAACTTGCATGTAGAAATTTATATTCCATCGCCATCATATCATCATCATCGTCATCGTCGTTATCAATCATCGCCATTATCATTTAATAGTTTATTTCTCTTATATGAGATGTTTTTTTTTTTACACAGATTATTTTCTACTTAATGACTACTATAACGAATATTATAATAATTTTTCACTTTATAATGTACTATAGACGAAAGACATCAACATTTGATTTTGCCTAAATAAGGAAAACAATTTAATATTTGAAAATGCGCATTCCATGTTATTATAAACAATGCTCATATGAATAATATACAGTTGATTGTATTCTTGTTAGCTATACATTTTGCGAGAAATGATTGTTTAGGTTTTGTAATTCAAAAGAATTTCTCTTTCGAATAGAACTATTTCCACAGAATTTGATATCTTACATTAAAGTATTGTGATTCGCATAGATTAGAGATTTAATCGTCAATCAATAAATTTACTTTCATATGAGAAAGGAATGATTGTTAATAATAAATTACGTTTTATCGTTATGATATATACACTTTGGCGAAAATACATTGTTTTAAAGGTATATAGCAAATTATACTGAAGATATTACAGCAAAGCTGAACTAGCTAATTTCTGAACTAACTAAAATGAAAATTTTTTTTTAATTAGATTCTAGAACCTTGGTTTTAGGCGACACTATATATGATTCCATTTGGAATACTTCGTTTATTTTTTTTATTATTATTTTTTTTCTTTTCATTTTTTATCATTTTTTTTCTTCATATGTGAACTATTTCCTATAACACATATTAATTTGTTAAAACACTGTGCCACACTATCAACATGTGTGCGTATATATATTGTAAAATTATAAATATAATATATATATATATATATATATTATACTAAGGGATTATATTTTGTATGGAACTTTCTGAAGAAATCATTTGTCAATGCTACTACAATTTCTCTAAAGATCAGACTGTTATTTTTTATACATTTAGCTGTATTTAACTGTATTTTTGATACAGTATTTCCAATTCGCTTGCATATGTTAAGTCATATAAACAGAAGTGTAATATACTGGCAATGGTATATAATTGCCTATACGCGCGCGTATGTGTGTGTGTGATGTGATAATAACATATGCAATTATCTTTAATGGTCCACTCTATTCTTCATAAAGCATAAACAATTTGTCGCGCCACTTTACTTATTTGAGAAGCACAAATTTTTACTCTATATTTTCTAATATAATGTATGAACAACGCAGTCACGCTCCGGTAACTGACGAACTTTCATTGAACCATCTGCTCCACACGAAAATAGACGCCCTGCTGAGTCGACATGTAGTTGTGTAACGCCCTGAAATACAAAAATATCAACATTGCCCTTCGTAATAAATTGTTTCAAATAATTCACGATATACCTGTCCAATGTTTTTGAAAAAACTAGATCGAGGATGTTCAGCAGGGAAAGAGTGTAGAAGACAATGGACGGTTAATCCCCATATCTATAATAACAATAACAATAACAATAATAATAATAATTATTAATTGTAATAATTATTTACATTGATTTTACTTTTACTCTTTGTAAATTAAATCAGGTATTAAATAAAATGTGTTTACTTTAATATCTCCATCTCCAGCGCCACTAACAAAAAATTCCTCGTGGGGATCTAATGCTAAACATTTGATAGCAGACTCGTGTGCTTGGAATCTATGACGTTGTTGTCTTTGTCGTACATCAAATATATTGATGTCTCCTTTTTTCCCACCACTTATCAATAACTGATGTTGCGGTGCTAATACAAGAGAACTAGCTCCTTGTTCGTGACACGTAAAACCTAATAAGTTGAATGATTGATAAAATAATATGTACACTTTAACGATCAAATTATTGTATTTATACCTTGTATTAGAGATTTATTTTGTGGCAATAGCGTATCCCAAAGTGCAACATTGCGTCCTTCCGAACCATGACCTGCAGTAGCTATCAGACTGCATGCTCCAAGAAAGACGAAATCAGCTGTTACTTTGCTATGGCACTGATAATTCTAAATAGAGAATATCATTTAAATATTAGTATAATCGAGTAATAGAGTGATCGTTTAATTATATTAATACATTTTCATGGGGGAAAAAACAAAAACTTACAAAGAATGGACGCGCTGTTCCTTCTCTGCAAGCTACTTGAAATAAACTTAAGTGCCCATCGGAGTCGGCCACTCCAAATTTGTTACCGTGTTGAGAAAAACGTACACGCGTAACTTTAGCAAATGTACCTGATGGTCTTGGCGTTGCAACAGCTGTTTGATGACCCCATTCCCACAATGAGACTGATCCATCTTGTGATCCAGTTAAGTCTACAATCAAAAATATACAGATTATTAATGAATATTTGAACTGTATATAAAGTATATAATATAATAACTTACGGTAATAAGTTTTATTAATACTTACACAGTGGTAATAGCGGATGAGACGAAATCCTTCTGATACCATCGATTTTATGCTTCAGAATCTGTTGCAATAAAACAATATAATATTAATCGAGTGTATATGTTAATTATTAACAGTACATATATTTATATCCGTAAATGAATATAACAACGCAGTAATGCTTAGCAGGTATGAATATAACAGATAGTTCCTTACTTCAAATGCAAAATATATAGCAATTATTTGTTTTATCAAATAACGCGATCTATATAGACCATGCTTGAAACTTTGTCAGATAATATATAGCAATACATAGCAGAATGTAAAGTATGATAAATTAAAAATTTCACGAACTGCTTATTTTCTTTTAACATTCTTTCAATTGAATATTTATGTGTTTTGTACCATGTATGTTTAATACATTAATATTTACTGTAATATTTGGAAAAAAAAGAAAAAGAAAAACTTGTTTTGATAATGATACTAAAGTTTAATGTATGATTGCGAAACAGATATGAATGCAGCAGCATTTTAACATGTTTACATGAAATTTATGTTGATAAAAAACATTTGTTTGTGTCGAGTTATACATATACAATGCTGCAACATGCAATGAATACACTCATTTGCAATATATGTTTAACTAGAATTCGTATACTTTATACAAAAGCCATGAATTTGTTAACATAGCTAATTTGATGAGATCTATGCTCTAAGTAAGCTCCACCAACTGAATATCACTATTGTTACAGTTGCATTTTGAAGATGAAATATATTTTGTACATACTGTGAGACCAAGAATAAATGAATAATAATGAATGTCCTATAGATAACTAGAATTTGTTAAATTTACGACATCAATTACTATACATGTTTCTAAAATCATGCCTTAGAAGGATATTACAATTATCACTTATTGTTAATCAATTTCAAGATTGTGCTCAACGTCTAATCTGTGATATTCACAAAACATAAATGATCCAATTTGAATGTAACCATGCCTTACCATTGAACTATGAAAAATTCAATGTGAAATTTCTTTTATATATCTGGTTTGTAATATCAATGATTTAATATAAATATTATTTGAAATTTAATAACACTATAAGGAATTACTTTTGATTATGACAGTGGTATATATATAATATATGTATATATATTTATAGATGTTATTTTGAGATGTTACAAGCCAGAGCAGGCTGCATTAGCAGGCAAGAAATTGAACATGAAACTGGCACTAGGACAGGCTAGGGTCTGTTTGATCGTTATCTCACCGGCTGCAACAAGTGTTTGCTCCTATCAGCAACAAACTGACAGAAACGCAGGTCGTGGGAGCCAGGAAAAGCAGGCATCCCCTTCATCTGAGCGAACGAATGAGCCACCAGGTCAGTGACGCAGACCAAGTTAGATGTTAGGCAAGCATTGAACAAGCAACATTGTCTCTGTCACCACTTGTGCTACCCCGACCCAATATGTCACATTCATGGCTCCCAAGGCTTGACTCGTCATTTTATTTTTTCATATTGGGATATTTTCAGATAAGAAGTAAAGAAGAAGAAGAAGAAAAAAAAATTGAAAAAAGAAATAGTAGTAAAATATCATTTGATAGTTTCAATATATACAAGATAATGTGCCTAACTTGATCGCCTAAAATATCTCCTTCGTTTACAATCGTATTAAAAAATTACAAAGGAAAAAGTTGCACTATTGCGATTAAATTTTTGTTAATATTTCGTTAATTAATAACTTAACAAACAATGTTTAATGCTTTTTTTTTACATGAAAATTGATGCTCTTTCAAACTGTTGCAAAAAAGTAGGTTATGCCATCTCGTAAAAAAATGGATCTGGAAAAAAAATTATTTTAACCACTAGAGTCTTTCTTCCTCCCTGCAATAGTGCAACTTTTTCCTTTGAAGTTTTTTAATGTGATTGTAAACAAAGAAAATATTTATGTAATCAAGTCAAGTGCTTCACCTTATATATGCCATTTGTTTTGATTCAAATATTACATTTTTGTAGCAAAACTTAAATAGATATCTTTTAAAACGAGCAAGCCTTGCATATAGCCGTGCCCTAATTGATTAGGCACTGTGCAACTTAATTCTTGACATTCCATGCAATGGATAAAAGTAACTTCTATGTTTCAGATTTTTCATATTTTTGACTCCATAATATTTAAATAATTGAAACAAAAAAATAATACTTCAATACATGATCATGTAAAGTCAAAGTTATAATGTTACTCAATAAAAAATAATAATAGTATCACTTGTGTGCTAAAATATTAGTGGTACAAAAAATTCAATTGCAAATGTGTACGTCGCATAATAATAAAAGATAAACAAATAAGAAATAAAGCCACTAAGTGCACACTACATGAAATTTATATTTACTTTATCAATATTCTTGTACAATGTAAATTACTTAAGAGAAACTGCTTAATTTGTATTATTTTATAAATACAAAAGGATAACCTGAATTAATAATGTTTTGCATGAAAAATGGAATATTTGCATATATTTAAAAATAAATATTTAGCAATCTTGATAATTTCAATTTGATCAAAATATAATTATATTATTATTATGTTTACTACTATTTCTCTCCTTCATTTAATTATTGGCTGCTGATTTATAATTTAACTGTATCCACCATTATATTCTGTTTTAAATATAAATTCACCTCTTTGAAGTTATTTTAAGAATTATGGTGCCAGTAAAAATTAGACTTATTTATTATACGGGGATACAAACATTAATTGATTTATATACATTAACACAGATGCAAAGGAGCACAACATTTTTCGATCGATTGATATTCAGTTATGGTTATCTTTAAATTGATATATTTCATATTTTTAATATTATATTATAAATGCCGTTTCTCTTAACCATAAAATCATATACATATTGAAATATTTGAAAAAATAATAATAATCAGGAAAAGATATTAAAATTTTGGACAATATAATAGACAACAATGCAAACGGATTAGAAAATGTTAAACGAATAGGCAATAAATGTTATAAACACTAGGAAAATAAAGGAAAGAAAAACTTTAGTGTCCTGTACACAACACAGAATATAATAATAATATTAATTATAATGTAAAAAAAAAAACAAACAAACAAATAAATAAATAAAATAATACAAAGATGATTATTTGAAAACATAGAAATCAGATTACTGTGACAACATATAGAATTTATACGATATAAATTTCAACTCACCACACTAGCACCTCTGCCACTCTGGCTCGCTATACCTGACTGAGGTTGAGGACTATTCGATTGTGGACTTTGTGCAAGTAATGGACGATCGGCTGCTGTCTGTAAATAATCAAGTTGAGTATCAAATATGTTTATTTCATCCTTAGATAATAAATAAAAATTTTTTATTAGATTTATACCTGTATAACTAAGAAACTAGTTGGTTGCACAGGCTCAGCATCCGGTTGTTTACTTAAATTAATTATATCGAATTCGCATTCATCTTCTAGCCAAGATGGAAGTTCTAAGAGCAAGGATATATTCATTTCCTGAACCTCACGTGGAGTTGCTAAAGCCATTAATCCTCCATTCACCTATTCAGATAAATAACATCATTATGTTGTCGTTGTAATACATACATCGAAACAAACCTGATTCAGGCAGAATGCACTAATGCTATCTTGTTCTTTGTGAATAATTCTGACAGGCTCAGATACACTTGTCGTACCACTGTCGCTTCCTTTATCCTCTCCTCGATTTAAATTATCTATAGCTATTTGATTGCTATCGAGTATAGATGACAATGATCTTCTTTTTCCAAAGACTGCTCTTATGAATATATCTTGAACCAATTCTTGTCTAACTAAATAGCACCATAAACGATTTGCAGGAGCTGCGGATGCCATGCGGGTACTAATTCAATGAACGGATTATTAATTTTAAACAGATAGGTCATTTATTAATAGAATGTATTTTTAAATTTAATTGTACTCACTTAAAAGGCGTGTTTCCTTTTTCTAATAATGCACGATATTTATGAATAGCTGGCTTTCCAGGAGTGGGTGCTGGATCTGGTGTACAACCTGGTATATAATTTATAGGAGCTGGTCCTTTTGATTCTAATTCTTCTCGTAAGGTTTCTTGCCATTGTGCTACGATACCTAATGTACCATGAATTAATGGGCTACTTACCGGTAATTCTGTAACAGAAATATTAATTATATATTTTTTTTTATAATAAACCGATTAAATCACAATATAAATATATAGAATAAAATTACCTTGCATTTCTATGCCAGCAACATTTAAGAAATCCTGCAATTGTTTTTGTAATATTTTAACAATTGCCAATCTCATGATGCACCAACTATGTGAGTTTGGATTAGAATGTTCTATGTTGTCCTTTGGTTTATTCTTTGGTTTCGAATTTGTATCAAACACGTCTTCCTCATCTTCGGAAGAATCTAAGTCTGATACAGCAGAATCTGACGAATCGTAGTCAATTTCATCCGCATACTCGCTTTCTATACGAGGCTGATGAAATACAATTGATAAATAATTTGTATTTAAAGTATATATATTTGTCATAGAATAAGTAAATATGTTACCTTCATCAGAAAATACGAAACCATGCTCATCTGAGGTGAAACGAATTGTTCTCTGTAAGTTGGTTTGTCCTCTTTCATATTTGGTTGTTGTCCTGTGAATTGTCCTAACAATTTCATATTCAATTTCATACGCTGTTTAGTCAATGATGTCATGGTATTCCACATAGCACTAGTAGTACTTTGAATTTCATTCGAAATCTCTGCTTTTTCAATAGTATTTGTATTAACACTCTGTAATATTTATACAGATGATTAAAATTTACATAGATTGAAAGAGAACCATGGTATATCAAGATATATTATTAAAATATATATATATTAACCTGACTAGTCGTGCTTGCTACTCGCAATAATTTTTTAACACCACCTCCGAAAAGACAAGACCAGGTACAATTGTCAAAACGTTGGCCAACAAGTCTATATAAGATATGGCTATCACAGCTTGATAAAGCGTAAACAAATAAGCTCATATAAGTTGCTACAAAAGTTTCACAAAGAAGGATATTTAATTTAGGTGTATCTTCATCTTTTTCGCGTGCCAATAATGCACGTAGATTTGTTACGCCTGGCCATTTAGAAGGTGAGGTAGTTATGCATACTCCATCGTCCGTTGAATATCGTCGATGATAACGATTAGAAGCAACTAAATGTCCACCAGAAAATGTTTCTATTTCTGCCACTGCCGGGAAGCTGAACAAATTGTCAAATATTATACGAATATTTATTTCTGTATACCTATTTAATAAAAATCATTTTACCTATCTGGTTGATGATGTTTCATAACAAAAGTATCAGAATCACATAAAGATTGATAAATACAAGCACTAAGAGCAACTGCTAAATCTCTCATTATAAATACTTCACGGCAATATGTATTTCTATTAGGCATTGGAGGATTTCGTAATTCTACTAATGTTTGTAACATATCGTGTGCCAAAGACTAAACATGAAAAATAAAGTTATTACCACTTTGCTATCACTTTCTTAATATCGAGTGTATTATTGTAGTTCTTGTGTACGAACCTGTAAATGTCTAACAGGATCAGCTACCACTGTTTTATTGCAAGCAACACTTGCACTTAACAAAGGAAGAGTAGTAGGGAAAGGAAGTGGACTAAGTAATTGCTGTTGAGTTTTCTCTTGTTGTAATTCTTGTAATAGAAGTACTAATTCCATTCTCACGGATGCTAAGCCTCCACCAGATGCTCCGTGAAGAGAACAATATGACAATAATGTTCTTAACAAAGTTTCATTGGCTACAAAATATAATCAAGTATTATTTTTCCACACACACACATAATTTCTTAAATATTTGAATTTTTATATTTGATACGATTTAATTATGTTGTATACCTTTCAACCATTTCTTTCTTTTAGCAGCTCTTTGTACTTTAGCTTCAAAATCTAACTTTTCGGCAACTAATATTTCATGTAATGTTGGTTGTTCTCCAGCCCTACATGGAGGTACTTCATCAACCATTCCACCTTCGTCTAAAATTCATTTCATAATAAAGCATATATAGAAATTTGTTTTCTCTTATTTTGATATGGCAATAAAATTTTTTTTATATAATTACATTCTGCAGCATTGTTTACATCACCATCCGTATTGACGCTATAATTACAAAGCTGTCTTAATGCATCTACTTCTCGTTCCAACCACACATACAATTGATAACGAAGTTGTCCTCCGTCTACTTCAAAACCAGTAGCTAACGTTGACAACTCTTCCATCAGAATTTTTAAACAAGCAACAAACTTTAATTGTTGTGCCATAATGTCCAACTGTCCGGGAGATTTAGCAAGTTCCTCTGCTAAAATGTTGAATATTTTAATTTACTAATTAAAAAATAATGAGGAAAAAAAAAAGAAAATATCTATACCTTCTTTCACTAATTTATTAACAGCATCATTTTGATTTGCACCCACTTTCATGCTTAATGGTGGACTATCATCATTTTCGTTATCGGCATTATCGTCGTCCCAATTTAACACTAATTCTTCATTTTCTCGCATAATAGGTTGCGACCAATCGGTAGTTCCCCAATCAAGAGAAGCTGATGATTCTACTAAAAAATTTGCAATTTTAATTTTTTGTTATTATAAATTTATAGTTAATTTATACCTTGAACATCAGAAGTTGGTTTAGCTTCTCCGCTCCAAGCAATAATTCCTGTATCTATCTGTGCATCTTGTGTTCTGGATTTGGTTGGACTATTCAAAAGACCTAAATAACAAACATTATTTATAGAATTTTTCATTTACTTTTTTAAATAATATTATTTATCCAACAAATATTTTATAAAAAGAAAACTTACTGGGTGAATTTTCACAATTAGTATCCATGACTTTACTAGGTAATTTAGACAAAACTTCAAGAGCAAGAGCAGGACAGCCTGCTTTGAAATGAGCGTGAGCAGTAGTGAAATATAATTGTCTTTCTAAGGGTGTAATACTGTCTTCTAACGTTAGATGTTTATCTGGTTGGGTCTTCACATCTGTACCATAACTAAATCCTGAAATAACTACTGAATGACCTTTCTTTTTATCTTGTGCAGTAGAAGCAATATACTGTCTAATTAATAGCGGATGTGTACGTAAGTACACATAAAAATTGAAGACATTTGGATTTGCTGTAAATATGAAAAAAAAAAACAAATAACTATGTTATATGCAGAGTATTGTTTAATAATTATTAATAATAAGTAGATAGAAAAATTACCAGTAGCACCCTCAGGTTTTTCAGACTCATCATTATATTGTGGATGCATAGTACCAACATTAGTTAAAAGCAATGTATTCAGAGATCCCGAATGATCTTTAAGTATCCATAGTGCCATACTTCGTAGAAAAGGATCAGGATGACATTTATTCATATCTTGATTTTGACCTTCCTTATCGCAACCTAAAATTTCCTCATAAAGCAAACTTCTCATATGTGCGGACGTAGTGTCATCTTCGTAAAGTCTTGCAATAACCATTGCAAGCTGAATATCATTCAATTTGTCTAAGCATACATCAATGGCATCTTTCAATGCACCTGCCAATAAGAAAAATGCAGCAGCATGTTCAAATCTTTGCTTTCCAAGTAGGGCAAATGCATTTTTCAATGCTGCCTTTCTCCATCTGTTTTCTGCAAAATTATTTGCAAAGAATGAGGTCATTCTGTCATCTTTTTTATTTCTAAACAATCCCCATACTAAATTCTTTTTCTTCATAGCTAAATAATAAATAGCAGCATCCAAAGGATCTTGATTTTGTTGAAATGCAGCTTTGGCGATCTTTTCGATACATCGTTTTAACACAATATTACTTCTAATCCACCAACCAACACCAAGCTCTTTTAATACAGACCACTTGGGTTGTCCCTTTGCAAAGGATGGTATTAATCCTAGCAATTCATCTTCAGACTCAGAATGAAAAGCCCATACAAGGTTGTTAGAGGAAATACCTTGCTTCTGGAATTGTGCTCTTTGTGCCAATGGAAGACAACGTATTAAATAATTATAATGTTTCATAGCTAAAAGAAATCTGAGCCCACAGTCATCCAATGAATCCATAGAAACTGCTTCCCCGTCGGGTATACCTGTTAAATTTTCTTTTGCAATAGCACTCTTAGCTGCATCTATGGCAAAACGTTCTGCGAAGTCAACGTTACAGGTTGACACGGTATCAGCTAATGCAAGAAGATGCATTTGGTCAAGACTAGATAGACCAGGTAAATGAGTATGTGTTAAAAGACGCGACAACATTCTACCCTGTCTGGGACCGAAATGAGATATTCCTTGCCTTTCTGGTACCGAAGCTCGTCTGTCCTTTTGACGAGTACAATCATAATCTTCCTCTAACAAATCATCCAACGAATCACCTTCTTCCAAGTTACTATCAAATAATTCGTTATAATCTTGTTTATCTTCGTTTTGTTGATGCATAGCATTTGTTTCTTTATCTGCTATTAAAAGAGTCCAAAGAGGTAACGGTGATATAGAAGTTATTTCGGCATAATCCAAAGTTAGCTCTTCTGGTATTTGCGTTGTTGAACCTCTTGGTTCGAGGGGCGAAGTTGTACCAACATAACTGACTGACATTGTCCTTGACCTAGACCACCCACCTCTTTGCTTAACCAGATTTTCATCATCAACTCTCAAAGAACACGAACTTCCTATACATCTAACTAAATGCGATAGAATAGCTTTGACCCATCGAATTTTGCCAGAATTTAATAATTCCATTAACTGTTTAGGATGATACTGCGGTAATACAGGACAAGCTATTCTTGATGCTTCAAAAAGACCATAATCAGGCATGTAATCGAAACTAACATTCTCATTTTGCATTCCACGTTTTTTCTTAGCATCGAGCATCGTTAAATTAATACTGCTAACGCGCGATAAATGTGGCATAGATGATACATTAGCCAATCTTCGTTGCGACGTTTCTTGAGCTAAAGTTCTTAAATCTTCGTCTCTTAAATTTCTACTCGCCTGAAATTCATCCGATTCCTGATGTTGTAAATTAGAATGGAAGCAATCTTTCTTTGGATTTGGTTTCCATTGTGAATAAACGTGCATTTCTGAATCCATACCAACAACTAAAATTCCATCTCTCACCCAGGATATTTGCATAGGTAAAGGTGGCAATCCATCGGCTGTAGTTAATTCGATCTTCCTTAATTTCATCCATCGAATTTCATCTACAAACTGTGGTTGCGCTAATGATGAAGTTTTTCTTAATATCGGTCTGTTACTGCTTTGAGATTCTTTCATTGCTTTCATATTCGCTTGTGCGAGATCAGAACAAACTGGTGTAAATAACATTATTTTGGATCCAACGCCAACTGTTAATATATGCGAACCATCCTCCTTGGATACCCAATCTAGTTGAACCAAGTGCTTTTGTGTCAATGGACAAGTGTTACCATTTTCTATGATTGATTTTCTCAAAGACTGAAGAGTACTAAATGATGGAACTGCCAACAAACCTTGAATAGATACGATATGATTTTTATATGAAAAATATTTTTCAATTATAAAATTATCCATTATTTAATGTATATTACCAGCATTAGATTTAGTACTTTCTCCATTTTCACCATTCCTTGTTGATCGTATATCTTCGTGGCTAAGAGTCTGTAAAACTTGCGTAAGCCTTTGCTTCTTTTGTAAGAATCTACTATCATACAAATAGCTAAGATCTAAATGTTGATCTACTGGTATTCGAGGTAAATGAATATTCTTCAAATGAATTGTGTCCTCTAGAATCCATTCACTGCCACCTGTACTTTCACATTCATATATTGCAACACAAAGATTAACATATCTTGAATCAGGATCACTTTTTGTGGGCCGTGTAAATGATTTGCCGTATTTATATGCGCAAGCAATGCGACCGCTATAAGCTGCGCTAATGTTTAATGGTTGACCTAGAAAATAATATTAGAAAATATGACATCTTTTCTTAACTAAAATATTATTCTAACAATTTTTTTTTATTATGAATGTACCTGTAATATCAATTGTAGATTCTTGATCTTTCCTGAACATTTCCCATTCGCACCATTCATAATCAAGCTTGTCCGGTAAAGTTTTTGTAACTTTACATTTCCAAAAGCGTATAGTACTATCGCTGCACGCCGTTACAATGATGTATGGTGCAAAACAAGCAGGATATATTGATGAACTACTTAAGTGTCCTGCTGCTGGAGCTGCATGTATTACCTATTTATAAAGAAAAATATAATAAACAATTGTTTATTATCTATATATATACATCTATTGGATAAAAAATTGTTTATTATCTATATATATATATATATACATCTATTGGATAAAATTATCAATAAGAATAAAAACCTCGACTCCGTCCGGTAATGGTAATTCTTGAGTGCAAACTTTGGTAGTTGTAATAAGAACGTGACTATTATGTCGATGATGAAGAAAAGCCGTATCGAATTCAGCTTGACTTTCGCGTCTACTTCTATATCCATTTTGGCTTGGTCTACGAGATCTTTTACCTTCTTGATGACTAGATCTACCAGGTGTACCTTCCTCATCTTCATCTTGTACTAAATGAGAATCCGGGACATACATCATTGATCCCGATAATCCTGAATGTAGAAAGAGAATTAAAAATTGTAAATAAGATACTGTTATCATATATTTAGCAATAAATGTGTAGTATGTACCTGTTGTCTCAGGCTGTGATGCAATAACCAAACGCCACATGTGTACTGTTGTTCCTTGTTGAGTTCTTTCTAATACAACAATGTAAAATGGTTCTTCAAAAATTGCAGATTGTTGAAGATCCACCATAGCATCTAATGTTGATTCCATAAGACCTAAATCATTAGTTGAGGCATCTACTCCGAATTGCTTTTCATCGCTTCTTTCACCAGTAATTAATTGTTCTTGGAATACATGAAGGAATTGAGTATTTTGCCAATCCTAGAATTGTAAATATTATAATTATACATTTCTATAAATATATGTTTATTGTAATAAACAAAACCAACATGAGTAGCATCATCAATAGCATCTAGCTGTATTATACATCCTGGTCTAGCTGTTGATTGTTGAGAAACTATCTTTATTCTATCATGTATAGAATGTCTAATACCATCATCGGATGATATATCTGTAGAAAGACTGGCCAATGAATCCTGAACAAAAATAATAATTAAGGATAATTTAACGCTATATTATATCAATTGTTAATATTAAAATAATTAGAAGATATAACAAACCATCATTCGGCTCCTTCTTTCACTGATAGATACTTCCGCCAACAAAGTTCTAGCATCGATGACAGCTTGATAAACTCTAAGACATTCTCCATCACTGGCAACAAAACAAGCACTAGGAGAATTAGATAGATTGCCTAATGTTGTGCTTGGTAATAATGTTGGAATCCAGGCAACATTACTAAATGCAGAAATTTCTGGAGAATTAATTCGCGCTAATTCAGAAACCCCACCACTTTTAGACAAAGGTCCTACTGCATCCACTCGCCAAAGAATTAATTCACTGCAGAAACCCTGAAATATACAAGTGTATTATTGTTAACAAAAATATATATATATATATATATATATATATATATATATATATATATGTTATTGAAAATAAAAAGAAGAAAATTACATTTATACATACAGCCGATGACATGTCTTTTGATTTAATTATATCCTGTTTATGATCTGCATCTTCTGAAGTATCCGAATTTTGAGTACAAGTGTTAGAAAACTCGGGTATATTATGGTGTGAAGTTGTTACCAACAATGGTAGAACAGGATGACAAGTAATATCATTTACTCTAAAACGATGTCCAGAAGCTCTACATGCGTGGCCTATGCTTAGCACCTAATATAAAAAACATTGTGTTAAAAATATATTTCATTTTCATGAGTGGGAAACAAATAAAATGACAAAAAACTTACCTGAGAGAATTTGGTTTTATCAGCGAATGTTAGCTGCCAAAGATTTAACGTTCCATTGGAGTGCTTTGACACCATTGATACCATTGGGCTAGGATGAGTTAACAAATCATTAACAGCTTCTTGATTCTTTCCACTTTCTGCATTGTTAACACCTGTGGAAGTTGTTTTATTTTGACTTTGATCAATATTTTGGACACTATTCAGTAATTCTTGTCCTGCTCTTGAAGTTAATGTCGATTGCTCCTCGTCTTGTTCGATAAGGCTTGGTAATGGAGTCGTTACTTCAGCAGCTTTAAAAAATTCTTAATGATTTATAAAATAGATAAGGTACTACAAAATGTAAATATTTTATATCCCTAATGATATTGGGATGACTTTTATTATTCGAGAACTTACGATCTGTAGATTTAGTTGAAGATTTAGCAACTTCTCGAATGTTCAATAAAGGTCCTCCAGTATTATGAGAATACATGGATACATTGTGGCTCATAGTAGATGCATCGCCAAGAGGAAATGCATTTGGTATACGCGTTGAAAATGAAATCTGTGCTTGTCTAAATGAACCAGGATGATATTCATCTAACCATTCAATATGCCATATCAAAAAGCTTCCATCTATAGGATGAATTGAAAAAAGCAAATCTGGATTATGATGCCAATCTCTTAATAATGTTTCTATTTTTGTATCCAACGAATCTGGTGCATGATTCATCGAAGATGTTGCATCTGTTGCAATAGAATTTATAGATGTAGTGTTGCTGTAATATAAATTATTAGATTAATCCAACAAATTATTAATAAAATGTGATAATATTGTATGACGTAGAAAATCATAGTGTCATACCTAAGACTTTGATGAGAATGTGCACTATGAGCCAAACTATGATGAGAGGAAGTAGTATGAGTAGTATGATGTTCATCGCTACTGTGATCTTCTTGACTTGCAGTTCGTCCACCAACCCCTTGCTTCTGTGCATTTTGCGATCGATTCCCTTTCTCTGCGTGAAGCATACCATAACAGGATAAGATGCTTCCTAATAAAGACATTCACTAACGAAGAACTATATTTCATGCATTGTGAGGTCTTGTTATATATTCATTTTATTAATATATATATATATTTATTAAGTGTAGAAATTAATTAGGTGCTTTTTAAAAATAAATTTTGTATTTATTCAAGGCACCGAATTAATTTCTACACCTAATATATATGTATATTTGATATATTTCTAAAATTGAAGTTATTATGTTATACATTACAGAGATAATAAATTAATTACGACAAGAACAGTGATAAAACATTAAAAAATGATTAAGATAACATGCGATGAATTGAAAATGATAACAGAGTAAAGACAAATATATAGAAGTTATATAATTTACTCAATGCATATTCATCCTCCAAATCGTGATCTACATGATCAACTTCTTGTTGTTGTAATCCCTCTTCCTTTTCTACTACTTTTCGTGTAAGCTCTTGTAAAATACTTTCAGCCTGCATGGTAAAATGCATTTCTTTGTTATTAAGCCAATGTAAAATAAAATTTGGTTCTCTTTCGGGATCCCCAGTTATTAAACTTGGTACTAACGGAATATCTGTAAGATAAATATATATTAAAAATTATATCGCAGTAATATTATCTACATGTTTGAAATATTTAATATATTACAATACCAGTCTCTGCATTAATGCTTGCTGCTAAGTGAAAGTGCATCCCTGGATAATGGCCAGAACTTTGATAATTATTATGAAAATCATGCACAGAATATGTTGAAGGTAAAGTTGGCAAGGTAGGTGCCGCATGACCTGCTTGATGTTGTTGTTTCGCATGGCGACGAATATGAAAACATGTTCTAAAGAAAACGACAATAATATAAAACAACTTGTGTAGAAAATATTTTTTAATCGTGTGTGACTTGTATGAAATTTATAAACATTATATTATTAAAATATTAAAATATGTTCAACATACTTCATATGCTTCAGTCGTTGCATAAATCTATGTTTATGCATATTATGATGGCGATGTTTTCCATGATGTCCATGTCTATCAGAACCTTCGAATTGACTCATATTAGCCAAACCTTCTATTTCAGGTGGTATAGTTTCTGTCCACACTCGACAAATATTATCCCGACATGAAGTTACCAACATGTTAGATACCGAACCTCTGATTGTTAAAAAATAATTTGTATTAAAATTCTAAACATTAGATTTTAATTAAATTTGATTTTTCTCCATATGGTATACGTACTTGGGCATATATTTGCTTGTTTTTCTCCACGATAAGTGAGTTACAGCACGTGGATGTGCTACGTAGACAAAGCTATAACTATCGCTTGATAATGATTGACTAAAATTTGATTGATCTATGCTTCGCAATGGAAAAACTAAATATGAACAAATAAATATAGAATTATATGACATATTCATTTGAGTATTTCATATACAAATAAAATACTGACTTTGTTTATTTTCAAACCAGATTTTGACTAATCTGTCATTCATGCCTGTTGTTGCGAACAAAGTTCCATCCGGACTAAATCTCATAAGATGAACTGGTGTAGCTGTACGACATTTCCATACACAATTCCATGCACCAGGATCATTAGCGTTATTGGAATCCCCAGGTCCAGGACTTTCAGCTTCACCTCCAATGGAAAATGTCACTGCTCCGGCTACAAAAAAATATGCATGTGTATAAGTTTGCATAAATTTTTTATGTAGTTCTATTACTAAGTTATATTTAATAAAATAAAAAATATATGTAAACATATCGTCCTTTACATACTCGATATATATTTTAGGGATACAACATATAGCATATAAAGCATTAACTTGCTAATATAATATGTTTAAGCTTACATTCATGCTTGATTATTATGGCTCATAATGCTAAATAATATCAAATTATTGCTGCTTTGAACTCTTATTAAATTAATTTAGCTGAATTTTATATTATATAAAATTATTAGGAAAAATTCAAATTATAATATCGACTAGCATAAGTGATAGTTCTATATATTAACTAATATATAAATATTTATTTAAATAAAAAAGAAGAAAATCTCATTTAAATAAAATAATCGAATTTGGTAATATATATTCAAAAATTAATAATAAATAATAATTTAATAATAAAAATATATATATATTTAAAGCTTTATAGTAATGCAATATTTCCACATGCAAAACATACTAATGTTCATTCTCAAAACGAATGAACTCACGATCTTGGGAAGAGTGTGTGGTAATATTTTGATCATTTCCACTCGTAGCATTTTCTTCTGACTGTAACGTTTTTGCCTTCGCAGCTGTGTATAATATTGTTAAATCAATAAATACAAATAGAGAGTTGTCTTATTACAAGAGTCCAAATACAAATACATTTTCTTTCTTAATCTTATCAGCGCATATATATATGTTAAACTTACTATGCTCTTCTTGGAATGGCGTAATATTTTGATGCCATAATTGTAAAAGTTCGCCACCTGTTAATAGCCTCGTTCCTTCTAAATTCCATGACAGAGAACTGATATTAGACTCTGTTTGTAAGCTGCCTGTTTGAACCCAACGATATTCCAATTGCTAAAATAAAATGATAGGTAAAAGATTCGATAAACTTACATTATATTCTTGGTCTTATAATAAAAATTAAGTATCATAAAAAACATATAATACGTACATGTGAACAAGTACTATGTATGAGCGGTGTCGGTTCAAATATACAGACTTGATTTTCATAAGCTGCAGCAATCTTTCCTGTATCCGTACTACAATCCAAACAACTAATCCTGATATAGTTGTGTACAGCTCCTGGTATAATTTGAACACGCTCAAAATTGTTAGCCAAAATGACAATGTTGCAACCAGCGGCATAAGCCTAAATTTAATACCAAATATTATATTAATTGCATATGCAAGAATAAATATTTATTATATCAAAATGTATATATAATATGTATATAAATTTATTATATGAAATATTGAAAAATGTTTGATAATATGTGGAAATAAAAAAAAGTGTATTAGAAAAAAATATAAAATGCATATTTATAGATAAAGAGATCCAGTTGTTATAATGTTGCAACATTATACAATATCGAATAAATGATTTTAGCGAAGGCATAGAGGAAATGTATGCACAACAAAAGTGTCTTTTAATCAGCTGACATTCGTTTTCTTTAAGTCAAATTTATTTTTCTTTAATTGGTATCACGACATAAGATCGTTATCATGATTAAGATGATATCATAAAATACGTGTACAATATATACATATATGGTTCCACTGAGAAAAAATGAATCTAAAGGAAATAAAGTAATAAACTCACGGTAAAAGATATTCCTTCGACAGAACCGACAGCGTAACAGCGGTCGCCTGCATTGCAGGCTCCGCTTAATATTTGATGACAATTCATTATGCGATCGTATTACTGCGATCAGATCATTTTTAATAACGATTTTAATTTCCAACCAATATAAGTATCACGCACGACTTAATCAGCTACCAACTCCTCTCGCAATCCCGAAGGGACACGTAAAATTGACGTGACACAGTAATCCAGCCGCGAAGGTGCGGCCATCTTTAAATGGATTTCTATCACTATATTTCTTCCTTCCTTTATCTAATGAATCTGATCATAAAAAAGTACAATCTCTAGATGCAACACCTACGTAATAATGTAAGATAAAATCTCTGCACTAACACTTATTATCTTTTTATATATCCTTCATCTATTGAACTATAATATAATAAATATATAGCTATAAAAGATGCAAGTGGGTTCGAACTAGCAGCTCATGCGATTGGTTCTCGCTTTGTAGTTCGACTAATCAGGTTCTAACAGTCTACAGCACCCTCTGTCGATTGGGTAGACAAATATCGATATTTTTCATGACGAAAATTTAAATAAGCCCGCCTTAATTGATAATAAAATGTTTTTATTCTGATAATTGACAAAGCATTGCAACTCCTCGCATAATCCAATGTTCCGATGGCATTATTGTAGGTAACCATATAGCTATAACAAAATTTGTCGAATGTCCTGTAGTCGATAATATTCCCCGACGTTCGCTTGTTTTATAAACAGGACATGTATAAATTTGTCTTTCCTTGATATCCTCTGTTTTCGTTGGTAGTAACCACATCTGAAAGAAATAACGTATTTAAAAATTATGACTCGTTTAAAGCGATTGCTCGTGCATGACACGTCATCTATTCAATTGCAAATAAAGTTTAATATTACACGCGTTAGACTTGTTACATAATCCATAAAAAGCAACGACTAGAGGCGTACGTACGTAATACAGAGTAAGGCGCAAAAAGCAACATAAAAGAAAACCGAATAAAAATAATATATCATTATTTTCATTCAAATATCAATAAAAAATTAATATAATCAGATATATTATGTATATTATATGAAATATATTTACAAAAGGCATATTGTCGTAAAGAACTTTGGGTATGCTTTCCTCCAATTTCATATTTTTTTTATCAAATCTAGCGCCATCCAAAAATAATCCGTAAATATAAACACCATCGTCGGGTGGTGTATTAAAAACAGTTTCTTTGAGAATAATGAAGTCATAAACCAAATGATCGATAGGTATACTATATTTTCTCGCATAGTTCTGCCTGCTGCCGGTTAAAAATGCTTGAGTAAAATAAAATCCTGATAACCAGAAAGCCGTAGGGGGACCTTCGTCGTACCATTTCTGTGAAGCAAATTAATAAAGCGATGATATAATACAAAATTTATCGTTTTACATACCGAAATTGATAGTCTTGCGGTAAGAGTTACCTGTAGAAAAATTAAACGTTGTAAAAAGTCATTTATGTAACTACCGAGAGGTTTTAGAGAAGGATAGGAATGTTGCATCCAATAGGACGGTATTTTACCGGTCAATATTGTTCCATAAATATCTTCCAGTTCGAAAGACATAACGATGAGACCTAACGACGACGAGATGATTATCAAATTTAAAAATGGCCAACGATACGAAATGGAGACAATTTTTTACGATTGATTATGGAAAAAAAAGGGACAAAAAATGAAGGACCTTTTATGGCTCTTTGAATATTGATCAAGCTGCTTCGTATGCAGCTCAATAATTTATTGAAACGACCCATTTCCTGTACCAATACGGTGTTCATGCTTTGACTATAGGACACTGGATATTTTTCGATCGCTACTTGAAGATCATAATCCACTGGAAGTCTACTCAAAATATCAGCAGACACGTTAAAGACTATCTCGTCGTTCGACATCGCCCCAGTTCCAGTTTTAACCGTCTCCTGTTAAAGCGACGTAAGAAAATTTATCGTTCAGTTGCGTGCAAACTCGTTTAATCTATTTTTGCGTCTTATCATATTCGAGAAGTTTCTTTTTTTTTTTTCATTCGAAAAATATGGATCAATCGAATTTCTTCTTTTTGCATACGAGAAAAATAATATTTACCCTTATTTCCCATAGATCCTGCGTGTTAAAATATTTGCGAAAACGTGATTAAAAGTAAACAAATAGAAAAATAAATAATTTAAAATAAAAATAAAAAATAAATATACGTACCAGACGATCCTTATAAATTGGTGAGAATTAAATAATTCAATATTATTATTAAAGTTAAAATGAACGATAGTGTATTGCAATCGATTTTACCTGAGTTAATAAAAGAGAAGAGAAAAGCAACGAAGTTTCGTGCTGATCTTTAATAATATCCGCATTTTCGTTCATTCCAAAAACACTTGGGGCGGTGATCAATGGAAGATTTTTTGTGTATTCCACATAGGCCTCGTATTCTCTAACTGCTGGACAATAATAAATCTTCGAAGCGGGGTCGAAGTAATAAACGTTTTCTCCGAATATTTCTCTATGAGTTAAATAAATACAAAATTCAAATGAAAATATATTTGTTCAATGAAGGAACAAAATTGTTTAAACACTTACTCGCAATAGAATATTTTTAAAATGGTAATCAATGTTCTACGATCCCATTCGTCGGTAACCCTACCGCCATAATTACATTCTCCGGTAAGATACTTGAGTGCTTCAAATGGTATTTCTTCGTACTCGTTTAAAAACATGTGCAACTGTAAAACGCTTATTCTCAAATCCGTTTCATTAAATTCATAAGGTATGTTCCAACCGATAGGACCGAAATTTCTTCTTTCTTGTACGATTGCGTGAAAGAAGCATAACGAGTAGAGTAATTTTTTAAAAGTTTCATTTTTACTACAGGATTCAAAAAAGTCAGGATCATTTATCGGATCATTCGTGTAGGATCGAATGATGTTAGCTCTCAACCCTTTGGGAGGTTCGTTCGTCATTTTAATACCGTTTTGAAGAACCGAAACGGGAAAATGTTCTGCTGGATAACTGGTTAACCATAATCGAAATTCCGAATGTATTGCATCAGGCATGAAACCTTCGCAAATCCTTTCCAAGGTTGGCATCCAGCTCTTGGCGAGGTGACAGTTCTGTAAGACCACCCAATGACCATAAACAACACCGTCTTCTATTAATTCCTCAGCGATTGGTCCTTGACCTGAATAATGAAAGCACAATGAAAGTAATAGAAGTTAACGGAAAAGGAATAAAGATTGTTTTTTTTTTCTAAAATTCTAATATAATAAATAAGTGAATATTGTTTCTTTTTTTTACCTTGTCCCAAAGACAAATAAAATAATCGATTTGCTCCGTAGCCTTGATCGTCGGCAAATTTTAGCAACACTTGAGCTGGATCGGCTCCAGGAGTTAACACAAATATCAATGGAATGCAATTATTCGAATCGGCATATGATGAAACTAAATCGAACGTAGGTGCCTCGACAAATTTTGGACCAAGTTCAACTAAAAATAACTATTTTAACGTTCAACTCAATAATTGATTAGAACCGAATGATCAATGGAAAATGTATATAAACCTTCGATGAAATTCTGTACAGCTGGTATGATTTTATCCGGTCTAACGCATCTCAATACCAGGAGTCTTTGAAACAAATTGATATCGTCATATGGAACTGGTAGTTTCGTATTTTGCGGTTCCTTCGAATCGAACACTGCCTTCCATTCTTTACTTTTCTCGATAAAATTTTCTCTAATACCCTGAATGATTCGAAATTCATATAAATGTTCGCGAATATTAATTTTTATTTATTTATTTTTTTCACTCTATATCTTTCGAATTTGTAAATAATATTTAAATAATATCTCACAATAAATCCCTCGACTTTGTCAAGCCTACATAATTCGTCCCATTGTTTAACAGGCAACCATGCGGTTGGATTAACGTAAGGATTATCAAGACCAACTCCACCCGTTAAAAGAAAAATCCATTGAGATATGGGAAGTTTTTCTTGTTGTTTCAACAAATTAATAACGAGAAGCAATGAAAACAATAGTTTATCCTTTTCGAACAGGGATCTGCATATATTTAAATAAAGCGAATAAGTGAAATACTCGATGAGATCTTTCAAACGTTCTTCCAAATTATCCGCAGGATCTGTATTTTCAATTGCCATGTTATAAAGATTAACGAACCATACTAATGAATATTGATACATCGGATCTATATTTGCTAATATAGCTGTCAAATAAAATAATTTAATAAGTTAACTAACGAAAATAAATCATTTCGTATTATATATATATATTTCACGAGTCATACCTATAGTGAAAAATAATACGGTAGAATGAATAGCAATTGGTGTATATTGAAGTCTAGCAGCATCGATCGACTTTTCAGTAACCTCGGTTGCCGCCTGTTTCACGTGAATATCGTCGCTCAAATTTTTAGATGACGTTAATATATCGATTGCCTCTTCATCTTCAAGAATATTACCTTCGGCTACTGACAATACTTCTAAAATTTTATCCTCCGTTTCCTTCAATAATCTGGATATATACATATATATATATATAAATTTCGAATAAAAGTTACGCACGATATAAATAAATGGAAAAAAAATAAAAAATGATAGCAATGAAAATTACCTTTTATTCATGGCACTCTGTAAAATGAGTGCATTCTTTTCAGTTTCCAAATCCGGCCTTTCTTTAGCAACAACTATGCCAAGTAATTGATCCTCCAATCCTTCCGGAGTAATTACAAAGTTTACCAAAGTAACCTTCACCGCTATTTCCGGTAAGTAATGAGGATTTCTTAATTTTGTTGTTATGTAGAGTCTACAAAAAAAAAAAAAGAAAATATTGAAAGAGCATACGCGAGGGTACTCGCGGTTTTAATATTAATTAAATGATAAAAGCTTACCTAAAATTACTATTATATTCAACAACGGTATCGCCTAATCTAATACACAAAGCACCACTTTGTTTGAACGTTTGTTTTAAAAGGATAGGTTCTAAAACAGCGTCCAATTCTTCCTCAATGTTTTCTAATAAAACAGGCTGCCCAAATTGAATAGCATTTTCTAAAACTCTTATGTAATCCATTTGTGTTAATCGAATGATACTGAGATTATTAGTTTTTTCCATATTTTTGATCCATTTATTAGCTTGATTCTGAGGATCTATCATCAATGGCCATCTTCTAGCATTTCTATAACACCGAATTGCAATTTCAATGTATGAAATAATAATAATAATAATAATAATATATTGATGATGGGGTTCACGCGTATACTTACGTAACAATGATACCATTGTCAACGGAAAACACGTCACTCGGTAATCCAAATATATTCCAATCTCTAATTAAAACAGGATCACCTAGAACATCTCGCAATTGAAAATCTTTAGTGCATACAACTTTCAAACTAGTGCATAGTTCTATCCATTCTGCGACCTGACGTACACGATATGGCATTGTAAATGGGCCGAGATATGCGATCACTCCAGAAGCAATAATAACGTCTCCGGTTAGTCGATAATATCTACGAACAATTTAATTAACGTAAAAAAGAAATTGTATAAAACTTTCTCGTTTATAAAATTGACAATAAAACATGAAATTAAATTCAGAGAGAACAATGAACTAACAATAACAAATAAATCAACGTTTTATAAAGGATATTAATTAACTTTAAAATACATTTTCATACTCCTTTAGTTAAATACGATCTTCATCTTGCTTTCAATTAAAAAAATATAAAACGATTGTCTATACCTTTCCCCGAGTTCTTGAGCACATTGCGACCAACGAGTGTATTCTCCACCCAATCCGCCAATAAGTTCTTCCGCACGTTTTATTTTTACTTCGCAATCGGTGACCTGATCGGACATTGCCTGAAATTCTGCCTTTCTTTGATTCAACAAATCTTCGAGAGCAGCCAATTTGTCCTGGCAATGACAATAATAATAATAATAATAATAATGAAAGAAAAGTACAACGTAGAAAAATAAATTTGTGATTATTTGAACAATATATACTTGAACTTCTTTCAATTGTTGCCGTTTTAAATTCAATGCATCTAATGCTTCTCCATAAGTTGCTTCAGCTTCTGCCAAAGCTTTTTTTTTCGGTGCAACCACTTTTGCTATTTTGTCGTATTCCGACATAGCTATAATCCATCGACAAAGTCCCTCGCACGCATTGGATACTTTTTTCATTTTTTCCGGATCAAATTCGGGTTTTGTCAAATAATTTTTCCTAATATTTTCTATCACTTTCTGGGGGATATTATCTTTGTCAAAGTTCAACAACGAATCAAGAAATTTAGTATCGCTGAGCATTCTTAAAGCAGCCTTCCAATAATCTTCCGTTACACCTTCCTTCGTTTGTATTCTATCTGGTTTTATTTCCTACAAATATAATGATCATCTATATGAACAATGCGAATAAGTTCTAACATATAATAATATAGAAACGACGAGATTATGTTCGATTTAAGATTAATATTAAACTGAACAATGTATACCCTAAGAACGCAAACACTTTCGACGATAAGTTTAACACCATAGGGCGGATGTTTCATAGCTTTGACTACTGCGATATCAGATAAAGTTAAAGTATCGAGAGCTGCCTGAGCAGTTAACAAAAATGGCATTGCTTCTGCTAAATTCGCGTCGCATTCCGCTTTAATTGCTGCTGCTTCGTCAGCGACGGCCTACAACAAAGATAACTTTCAATGACGCAATTTTCGACAATATATATATCAACGATTTCAATGATTTATTTTTCATTTTTATCTCCGTTCACAACCTGGGCCGCTGCTTCGTCGAGTTTAACTATTTTCTCAAATTCTGCCACCTCTTGATTTTCTTTTTCAATGTCAATCAACATTTTTTGAACGTCCTGAGTAGCAGTTACCAATTGAGGCTGCAATTTTCTTAAAGTTTCTTGCATATCGGTGACCTGTTGTTGCGTACCGTCTAATCTACCCAAACCACCCTCGTATCTTGCTTTGGAGAGTAATATTTCTCTGTTGTCATATAAAGAATTATTTCATTTGAAATAAAATATATTGTTTTTGGAGAGGGAGAGAGAGAGAGAGAGAGAGAGAGAAAAACAAATTGAAATATCTGATTCTAATATATGTTTACCGTCTTTTCTTGTTTAAAAGGTCCTTGAAGGTATTGATCATCTCGAGATAAGACGTCGGTGTTACATAGTTGTGCCTGCTGAGACGTATCCAAAATTCAACGCTCAATTTTTCTGTTGACATGTGAAAGAAACGACACATGTCTATTCCAACTTGTTTCTCGTGATCGGATAATTCGATTTCGGATAAAAATCTCGTTGCAACTGCTATCAACGCGTCCTCTGGCCATGCCTCGAATAAATATATAACAAGGGTATAATAAAAATTCCGTTAACGGATATGAAATTAATTTGAATGAATGAAATATTTATTTTTGTTAATATATATACTTGAAGCCAGTCGATGGTACAGCAATTAACCAAAGCTGGAAACTTCCTAATTCGATTTCTAAAACCATCACCGATCGGTGACATGGCGACAACGATGTGAAGCTGATCGCGTGCTATTTGAACGAACAAATTAAATAACGCAACCAAACTACCATCGGTTTGATAAGCTCGGTCCCGTTGTCGATCGATTTGTCTCATTTTCTCGCAAATTTCAGCTTTTTCTTCGTTATTGAATATGTTAGGTACCTATAAAAATGAATCATTAAATATAAATCACCATTTTTTTTTTGATCAATTATTTCTCTCTTCACTGTATATATATAACAATATACTTCTCCAGAATTCAGCATATTGCTGATATCTTCTAAAAAGCTTTCCTCTTTTATTTGAACATCGTTGAAAAGAAACGTTGAATGTAATTCTGTGGCAGTTGCTTTACGCATGATCGCTTTTATATCCTCATGCCATTCGTTAACGCCATATTGCTTGCTAATCTCAACTTGAAAAACGTCGTAATCGCAAATGTGCGAGGCCAATCTGGTCAACGATTCTCTTCCTGAACCACCGACACCAACTAAAAGTGCATGACTCCTTGGTTGCTTGATGATCCGTGAGATTTTTGATAAATGTTCTATGGCAAAACTGTACCCATACAGAAAATATACATTTTCAAGTGAATATTGTTCGAAACGTTTGTTGATTTTAATTAATTGCAACGAATTCTAACCGGAACAAGACTAATTGCATTGGTTTCTTCGACATAGTATTATATTCCGTTAAAAAATTTTCCACTATTTCTCGCAATTGTTCCAAATCAGTTACTTCCTTGTACACACGTACGTCAACTTTTGTATCAGCAAAATCGCAATACAATAATTTTCTCAATTCGTATTCGGTGATCTGAGATTATGAGAATCAGATAAATTCTTATGAAATAATAAAATACATTGATCATAATTGTTTATATATATATATATATATAAACAATATGCGCATATATATATAATACCTTGTCAGTTGAACCATCTTGAAGAAAATCTTCGAACAATTCTTCCATCGAGATTTCCATATGTTTGTTCAATGTCAAATGCAATTGTTCGATTAACCAATTCATATCCAAATCATCGACCAATCTATCACCAAAAACGCGTAATATCTCATGAACCCATAATCTTTTCATACTTGTCAAAGTAGACATTGCTTCGGGAACGGACAGGAGTATTCCCTAAATTTAATAAATATTATATGCATAATTATATTTAATAGGAAATTTAGAAAATTTATCTAAAAATAAATTGATTTATTATTTTGATCTATATATAAATGAAACAATTATTATTATTATAAACCTGTATGACTCTGGAAAAATCTCGTAAATTGAACAAATAATGACACTTAGCTGGTGTTGGTAAAAGATTTTGAAGACTTTCTTTATAAATATTTAAAGTTGCTAAAACAATCTGATCGATACACGGATCAAATTCTTTGCTGAAACCTCTAAATAAATGAAAACAAAATGAACGTTATTGTAAATGCAAATGATGATGATGATGATGTTAAAAAAATAATTCACCGACCTTGTATCAAGATGCCATAATATAATTTTACTGAATATCATAATCATAACGTCATCCTCGAAATCGGATATCGTTAAGGTAAAAAAGTGTCTTTTGAATCGTGGAGTGATATCCTTACCACCACCAATAGGCGGTGACATAGCACACATCAATTGTAATTCGATTAATTTAATTGGTATTATTTCTTTTAAATCGTACCTACGTTTATGAAAAAAAAACAAAACAAAAAATAAGAAAATTATAAATAATCTAACTTTTGCTAAAGATTTGTTTTTAATTACCATTAACACTTTCGTTAAAGATAATTTTTTATTACCATTGCCAATGATCCAACATTTGACGAAGCAATTCTATCGGTGGTTGTGCGCCATAAGTTTCTTTCAACGGCATCGATAAGTCATCGACAAAAATAATCCATCGTTTACCAACCGGAGGACCGTATACACCTTTCCGTCTTCTGTCAAGCTTGCTCATTATTATTTCTTGTGTTTGATTTGCCGTTGTTTGGGCAGAAAAATTGATGAATAATGGCTTGTTAACGGCAGGATTATTCTTCTTTAATAAGAAATCAATAATGTAAACGGATTTCCCCGTACCCGTTGGTCCGACAAAAAGAACAGGTTTCTCGTGTTGTACCAAAAGCTTGAAAAGTGCCGTATAACGTATTGTTTCAACAGTTGGAACAATTATTTGATTGACTGGAATGTCACGAGGTATTGGTGGTACGTTCATTAATTCGTCCGACCATAATTTCCATTTCCCTTTACCCTAAAAAAGTATAATCATTTTATATATTTATATATCGATTAAAACTATGTTGTATAAATTCAATGGTTTATTAACCTCTTTAATGAATCTGTAATCAAAGACAAGATGATCCTTAGGCATCACGAATATGTATGGTTTTTCTGGTTGTGGTATCGCTTCTTCTATACGATACATTTCCATCAGAGATAATGGAAATTCTTTTTCCATAAAGCCACGGAATAGTATACTGAATTGTTCTCTGGAACTTGCTTCCAAAGTACCACCCATTGCCCAGATACAAGAGAAGAAAAATGATCCCTGTTATCATCGTATATTGTTTTATCGAATAAATCTCACAAATTATACGACGAATTATTATCCAAGTTCAATTAAATATCATTTACCTCTATTTGAGCACGAAGATCGTATTCATCGATACGTTTGGCTATTTTCTCATCCCGATATTCTTCGATGAAACAATCCATCAGATACGTAATCGATCGCAAATGATTCGAATCTGGCATCGGACACAATTCCTATCAATCCAAAATTCTATTTAATCATTTTCAATAATATTATATACACAAATAAAATGATAAATGATATATATATATATATATACATATATATACCTTTAAATTACCGCGACGTAAGAAACGGAACAATGGTTTACAAAATCTCATGAACAATGATTTGTAAAGGAAATTCTTTAACCAAGGATCTATTTTTTCAGGAGTCATAGCAATCCATGATTTTAATAATGGATTCCATCCTAACGCACTGGGTTCCATATAAATCATACCTAGTTACCCACAAAATATAACTTATTATTTTCAGATAAAAAGTATCACGACGCGTGGAAGAGAAGGAAAATGGTTGAAATTACCGCAACGTGATACTGTTGCCGGGGAAGCAGCTTCGAGATCCATCGGTTCAAAAAGTAAATTGGTAGTTGATGCCAATTGGATAATTTCACCGCTCATAAGACATAATTTTTTATTATCATCCAAAACCGTGTTCATACTTTCGATCCAAAATGCGTCGATGGGTCCGTCGAAGATCAACCATTTGCGATTGTCGTTGGTAGAAGTAGCAAAAGCACGATAGCTTACTGCTAATATACCATCCTTCCATTCGTGAGAAACAGGATCAAATTCGCCATACAATTGGCCCATAGTTATAGCTTTGGGATTAATCACGATTATCTCTACTTTGTGTTCTTCCAAAAGATTCTAAATAAATACATTGATATATAATTTAAATACAACATAGTATTCACCGTGATAATTAATATTATGTTTACCTGTTCTTCGCATAATTTAAGTGCTTCAGCTAATACCCTATACGCCGTAGTTTTACCACCAAATGGAAAACCAACGATCATGAAACCATGCCTGACGATCATCATTTCATAAATCTGTTGTATCTTTTCGAGAAATACGGGAACGCATTGAATATTCATTTTATCGCAAGCCTTTTGCGTACATTCGTTCAAGTGCGTGTAATCTGGCGTAGGAAGTGTCACGTTTGGGAAAAGATCTGACATAATACCCTGAAATAAATAAATAAAAAATAAAATATTATCAATATATGATTATATATTAAAGCAACGAAATTTCTGTACAACTTAAGAGGGGAGAGTCTTTTGATTTTATAAAATTTAAAGCTTATAATAGACGAACACACACACACAAACATATCTACTTACGTAGAATAATGGTATATCCTGATTAAGAAATTTGGGTAGATTAACGTCCTTGATACTACGGAGCATTAAAATATCCTCGCTTTCTTCAGGATACTTCAGCTTTAAATTGCCCGCAGCTATCAGAACAGATTTCACGGCTCTCATGCCATAATCATAATGATTTTGACTGGATAACTGTTCGGAACAAAGCCTGTAGGCTATGGCAATTTTCACGGATAATGGACGAGCTTCATAGAAACCATAAGAGTATAGGGTATTTTCTGCTATTAAAGCATAATCCGGTACCTTGTATAAAAATTAAATATAATTATTTTCATTCAGTATATGTATACTATATATATATATATAGTTTTCTTAGTTAGTTTATTTTCTATAATTATTAATTTTCCACTAACCATCATAGCAACCGGTCTGAAAAGCGCTTTCAAATTGTCAGGTAATTCAGTTCGCCCAGCGTAACCTGGATTCATTGTAATGAAACAAGCACAAGTTGGATCTAATTTCAATTCAGTACCCTCGAAGATTAGCGTCTCTTTGGCAGCGTTTATTGCTCGTTGTATCGTTAAAATTTGTTGAGCTACGACGGAGAGAACTTCCAAATCGATTCGATTAAATTCGTCGAAGCAAGACCAAGCACCGGTCGCAGCCAAACCCTGATTAAAATGTTAAACAATAAAATAGACTGTGACGATTTTGAACAATGAAATAACAACAAATCTTTTACCTTGAAAAATTTTCCTAATGCTATGTAATCCAAACCTTCTGAACAATTAAATACAACGCATTGTTTGGCAACAGCTTTTGCCATGTCCTTCGTGGTTTCTGTTTTACCAGTACCAGCAGGACCTTCCGGTGCACCACCAAGATTTAAATGCAATGCACCGAATAATGTTCTGTAACACCTATCTGTCAATGGTGTTATCACTAATCTCGACGAATTTCCTAAATACTCGTAAGCGTATTGCAATGTCGTGTTTATCATCATCACGCACAAATTTTTTTTCTACAATAATTGAGTGAATATATATAAAAAGAAATATGTGTGTGTGTGTGTGTGTATGATTAGATTTATATTTTAAAATATAACAATTAAAAAAGTACAAATAATATATACTAACTGTCCAATAATATCTCATTTGAGAAAGCCATTTAAAGTTTGTTGCTTCGGTAACTCCTTGTTCAAATAATTCCGTTACAACGTCCCTTCCGTGAACGTCTAAAGTTACCAAAGCTTCTAAAATAATAATAAAGGAAAAAAGATGTAATATATAATTATTGAGATGACGCGATATTAAGGAAACATTTGTTTCTGATATATATAAATTTGAAATTATCAATTAAAAGATTCTTCACCCAAGGTAGTTCGATTTTGTTTGGACAAAGTTCCGCGTACCAACAAGACAATTTCATTAAGTTCATTCGTACAAATTTGTATGTAATTTTTAAGACCGTCAAGGCCAAAAGAAAATGCATCGGTCGTATGAGCCGTCCAATAAAGTTTGCTGACACATAAAATTGTCTGACCAGGCCAATCTAATGTCCATAGTGATCTAACTTTAGTTACAAATGCATTTTTTGCCCCTATGACCTGGAACAATCATAATCTTAGTTAGCATAGTTCTATTACTAAACCAATAAAAATTCAAATAGTGTATCATTATCTAATAATATTGATTAAATAGTAACAGTTATGATTTACTTGTGCCCTAACGCTCTTCTTCATAACAGTCTCCAATTGTAAAAGCCACTTTTCTACTTGTCCCCGTGCAGCAACGGTGTCGATTATATCTTCTAACACGACCATTTCACCTTCCGAAGATTCCATCGCAGTTGCTTCCATTTTATCCGTGAAACTAAGTTTCGCAATACCCTCGAAACATTTCTTTAAATGCGGTTGAACTCTGTGGAACAAGACCAGACGTTCAAATCAAATTTAACGACGGGTCATAGATTTTTTCTCTCTTAAGAATATAAAAAATAATTAATTATTTTCTTTCAATTGTCACGCCATTTACCTGGTAGGATCTTTGGTTTCCGATAAAATCTCTAATAACTCGTCGTTCGATAAAAAGAAAAATCTAGCAAAGTATAATCTCTTTTTCTCCAAATAAGCTACCAAACCTTTTTGCACGAGATCGAGTAAATTCGTACATTTCTTTAAACGTTCCAACATCTTTTCGATTTGTATAACCGACATAACTTTTGGATCGATCACAACCGCTGTCATGATCTCTCGCCAAATCTGTTTTTCGATAAAATTAAATTTTGCATGTGTGTATGAGTTTTTTTTTTCTTCTAACAATTAACAATTATGAATGAAAACAAAAATGTACCTTATCGACAGCACTGAATCGTCTACCTTCTTCCGGCATTTGTTGTTGAATATCTGGCGAAGAAAATATTGGTTCGAGATACATCCAAGTTGATTGCACGGCTAACCAATAATCCATGATATCTTGCAACAAAAGTAATTTTGTTTCCCATTCGCTGTAAAAAATAATAATACAAATCTAATGAATACACAAATTTCAATGAATATTTTTCAACATAAATATTATTGCCAGTTTAAAAGTCAATTAAATATGACTCACAGGGTTTCTTGTTCAAAGGGTTTGATGTAAAGAGAATTTTTCATAGTCTGTGCTTTGGTCAAATGATCGTCCAACAATAATTGTATATCATCGACACTAGCTATAACGTAAGTACCAGTATCGCGATAAGAATTAACTGTAAACGCTACGTCTGACCAATCCAAATACATTTTGTTCAAAGCTTTCTCCAAATTTCCTTCCTTCGTAGCATATTCCGAAATTGTTTCGAATTTTTTCACGTAATCGGCTAAACCATAATCCAAAATCTATCTCGACACAAATTGTACGTTAATCGATTAAAAATTATATTCATGATATATATTTTTCGTCAAAATAATAATTAATAACAATTCGTACCTTGGCCAATGTCATATTTTTATCAACTTTTATCGGGAATCCAACAATTTCCGAAACCTGTTCCCAATGACGACTCTTCATAAACGGATTTCCTAACGTCGTTATAATCGGTATGTGTTCTTTAAAGTCTTCTATCCTTTTAACCACAATTTCCGCCAATTTTTTAGCTATAGGCTCGAGAATAATCTTTTCTAATTTATACGCGGTACGATACGCGGTTCCAGTTTCCGATTCTATTTTTTCCGGATCGTGCAAACCGATCATGGAATTCATCCAAGTGTCGTGATTCGTTAGAAATTCACATCCAACGTCGTACAATTTTTTGTAGGGTGATAATTTATCGGCAATCTAATATAGCGAGAAGAAGGTTCGCGTTTAAATAAAAATCATTTGATTTTTTCATTTCACACAAAAATACGATTTATAGTCTTTTATTCTATTTCTTTTTTTTGTCTATTTCGGTTACCTGTTTCCTTAACGGATATTGCGACATTTCCCAATCGAACAATTGTTCCTCCTCGTTAAACCTATCGATCATTTCCATAGCTATTATTGTTTTATTTTCCAAACTTTTAGCCTTTTTCTGATAACGATAGATTTCATCGATATTGCCCCAATATTGCAACTCGTTGCAATACTTAGAGTAAATTTCCAAATCTTTTTCGAATTTTTCTATTCTATCTTTCAACATTTTCTGATACTCTCCAGTTTTGCTTGCTATTATCTCACGATGTTGTTCGAAAATAGAAGATATCTTGTGATACCTGTAGAATAAGAAAAGTTTCTTTGTTTTTTTCTTAAATAATACACATTTCTTATCGTTGAACGTAACGAATACGTGATATTAAAAAGATTTACCATTGGAAAGCAAAGTTGTTTGTCTTTAATTCAACTGGCGTAAGAACCCAATAATCTGATATAAAGATAATATATTTTATTAAATCCTTCAACTGTCTTTCAAGGATAAAAATCGTTTCGGTTTCGGCAATATATATGAATTCTTTTAATTTAACGAGTTCAGAAGTATTCGGTGGTATACTCAATGCACGATCCGCTATATTTTGATAATGTTCTCCTATACTAATGTTATATTATATTACGAATATAAATTATTTTCAAGAAATATTAAATTAATCAATAATTTCAAATCTTGTCTTTTTCTTTTTTCTTTATTTGTTTTTTTTTTTAATACTCACTCTCGCATATTTCGTTGATAATCATCGACCATATGTGCGAGTAAAAGTTCTTTTAAACGATCAGCTTCTAATACTATATGATCGATTAGATCTTTCCTACGAATTTCAAAAAGTTTTCCAAAATAAGTACGATCTAACATAATTGGAAGATTACAACTCAATCGATAATAATGTTCAACGATCTCGCAATATTCTTCGAATGATTTTGGTGGATCAGATTTTATAAATGGTTCGACTATATCCTCCTGTTCAGTTTCGTCGATTAATTTTGAATAAATCGTAAAATCTTTCAATTGTTCTTCAGCCTCCTTTTTATGTACTTCTATCAATTCGATTATTTTTTTGGAATAATGTTCGAGCAAATCCGACGATATTACTGGCTAAAATAAAAATATTGATCCAATCGATTTTCATATATTACTCGCATAATAATAATAATTCATTTCAATTAACTCGTACACGTGTGTACCTTTAACATATTTTTCTTATTAGAATTTTCAGATAGTTCATCGTCTATACGTGGATAAATCGTAACGGATTCGTAAATCGAATGTAAAAATGACGTTAATGTTTCCGAAAATGTAGCGAATGATGGATCGAAAGTAATCGTTTTGTTCTTAACTACGATCTTCACGTTGAATCCACAATTTTTACCCTGAACGAGAGAGAGAAAAAAAAAGAAAAGAAATCCAAAGTTTTATTCGTGAAATCTTTTTGAAAAATAAATTTATATATATATAATGATAAAATTATATTAATTTAATTATAAAATAATTTTATATATAAAATAAAATATTTTATATTTTATTTGATTTTTTTTTGTCATTAAATAACTTACGCCAACATCCATAAAATAATTAATATAATCTTCTATAGAATCGAGACAAAATTTTCGCAATTGCGTTTCCATAATCAAAGCGAGACAATCGTAAGTCCTTTTTATTTCGAATTGTTTAATCGTTGTTTCAGTTTTACGCATTCTACGTTCTTTCTTCCTGAACTTTAATTACAAAATGATACAATAAATATTTGTCAAATTATCAAAATGATATAAAAATGATGTAGAAGTTTTCTTTTGTTCCTTACGTTACCGAATATACCACGAATTTTGGGTAGCCAATTTTTCTCAAGATTATTTCGCATTCTTTGCAACATCCTCGTGACCTTGTAATCGAAACTAGCGAGATCGTAAGATTGTCCGTAAGATGCTAATTCTTCAACATCGATTTGCCTTTTATTACTATGACAAATATAACAAAATCACTTCTGTGTCTCTTTCAACAAAACCAAATTAAATTAGAAATGATTTATTTACAAATATATATCCTTTTTAATTTGTTCATCGACGAACCTGAATTCTCTGATCCAATAATCCAATGATCTACGCATATATTTATTGTAAAGTATGACAATCCTTTCTATCTTGAATTTTTTTCTTCTGTATCTAACATTGTGCTCGATAGAAAATTGTTTAATCTCTTCACTCTCCTTCGTTTTTCCTGACTATTCAATTTAATTCCATTTATATATATTTTCGATGATATTCATTAAAACATAAAATAAAGATAGAAGAATAAAAAAAAAAAAAAAGAAATAAAAATTCAACCTTTTCCAACAATTCGTAATCGGTCCTCGAAGGTTCCTGCAAAACGAAATCAACAACTGCCTTTTTAATATTGAATTTATAATCGTATTTCGTTTCTTTGATAAGTTCGTTTAAATATTCTGAAAATTTCATTCGCCGTTCTTTCGGAATTAAATTTAAAATATTTTCCAATGTTTCATCATCGATCGATTTAACGTATACGTCATCGATTGCATGAATGACGTAATAATAATATCTCAAAATTTCCTCGTCGTTTTTAGTCAAGTAAATATTTTCTTTACTATCAACAAACTTATCCTTTTCTTTTTCTTCTTTTTTTTCTTTTTCTTCTTCTTCTTTATCTTTTTTCATAGTGATCGCTTTGACCAATGAACGGCGAAATTCAGCTCTCTTTTCTCGAAGGGATAAATAAAGTTTACTCTTTGAGAGAATCTTTTCACATTCCTTCGTATTTTTTATCCTTTGACACTGTGACATCCTGAAGAAATATTATTGAATTATTTTTATAAGATTTTTTCTTGTTTCTGTTCATTGTTATTTAATTAATAATTTATTCTAT
>NW_014569588.1:181848-183139 GCF_001313835.1 Polistes canadensis
TATATTATAATATTACATAAAAAATTTATTATATAATATAATGATCTTACGCGAGAAAATTAAAGCAGAGTTTAATTTTTGTTTTTCTTATGTACAAAGAAAAAACGAAACGAAAAATAAAATTCGTTGTTTCATTGAAAAAAAAATTCGTTTTTAGACTCGTACGAACCTTGAAATATTTTCCATGGTATGATCTGTACTAGATCGTGGATGATCCAACACAGGAATTCTTGTAATTCTTTGCATTTTACCATCGGTATCCCTTATTTGAAAAGTACGTTTTTTCGTAGCACATTCAATACATTTTTCCGATGATTTCGAAGGTTTTCTTTTACGATTGCATTCGACAATATCATTGGAACATTCCATTATTTAGGATACTGAATATACTCTTTATCTTTTTCAATGAAAGAACAAAAAAAAAGAAAAAAAGAAATATTTAAATGTTTCAATTAATTTCTTATAATGAATTATTTAAATTTTGTATCTCTCTTACCATATATATACTTTTTTTCAGTGTATATTTTTAAAAACAAATCCAAAATCTTAATCTACTCCAATTATGATACCTATTCTACATAATGATTATCATTTTATTGTAATAAAGTAAAACGTACGTTTTTTTAAGTTGTTGTTGTAACTGATAAACGCGTTATAGTGATATAAATAATTACTCGGTATATTATCTTCGCATAATTATGTTACCTCGAAGTTTTATAATAAACAAAAAACTTGATCGAACTTTATAATAATATTATCGATCATTTGCACTATCACATAAATTTCAAAAATATCTCACAGATTTTAAATTTCTATTGGATATATATAAATAACACGCATACTAATTAATTCGAGCACTCGTGTGTGTATAGTTTACCGGTATCTTAATAAAACCGTGTACAATGATCAAAAATTGATCATAGACATTTTCTACTTAACGTTACACGAGCAGAACACGTTTCCATGGTTTTCACAATAATCGTTAGCAACGCAACTAACAATGAAGTATTAAGTATATATAGGGTGATCTTGAAAAAAAACGTTACCTTGGAAGAAAAACGATTTTCTTTTTTTGATTTATCAAATTGTATAGAAAATGCTGATTGGGATGATTGCAGTAGAAACAAAATAATTCAATCAAATTTCTCGTATAAATGTTTATGCGTTTGTGTAAATGACGTAAAGAAAAAGGAATAATTATGTTAGTTGAAATAATATAACGAACAAAATAAATCAGAGAAATAATAATATTAATAATAATAATAATAATAATACACTTCTTTGTACGTAG
>NW_014569588.1:184062-213265 GCF_001313835.1 Polistes canadensis
TAAAAAAAAAATGTTATGAAATATATTTATACATATCTATTAAAAGATGAGATAGAAATTTACTTTTCTCTCCCTCTCCTTTCCGTAGATTTGTTAATGTAAATAATTTGTTCTATAATGATTATTATTTTCTCTCTTACTATGTCAACGATATTTTTGGTCAAATGATTATTGTCTTTGCAAAAAATAAATCATTCGTTCACATGAGAGTTATTTTAAAGAAAAAACAATTTTTATCTCATCCTGTATTTTTATATTTTTATATATATATATATACATGTATGTATGTATTTATATATATACATGTATAGAAGTACTATTAGTAGTAGTGTATGCACATAGGTGATTTAAAAAAAGGTCGGTACGGGTGTTGCTACGCGATTCGTGACCGAACTACCGAATTATTGATTTTCTTACTCATCGACGTTTACGGTGTCACCATCGAAAAGACTATTCTCATACAATAGCCTACAGTTTTTCATACTTGGCCCTTCATCCCCCCCCACCCTCGCCCCTACCACCAACTTCTTCTTCCATTTATTTAACGTTAAATTAAGAATCATTATTATATCCTTTTTTTTTTATATATATAATATTATATCCTTTTTTGGACCTCGGTATTTGTTAAACGATTATTTTAGCCTCCTTATAATGAGCTTTCATAATTTTCTTTTTTTTCTCATTTAAAATGACGATTCCATTTGTGTGGAACTATATATATTTTATAAATTATACTTATTTATTACCAATTTCGCATATGTTCATTTTTATTCACTTTTTCTTTTTTTTTTTTTTTTAGTTTACGTATCTTTTCAATGAACGTTACCACATATATATATATATGTATTTTTTTTTGGTCTTATTATATTATAAATAAATCTTTGTTATTTTTATGATAGATTTTTTGTTTTTGTTTTTAAGTGAGAAAAAGTAATAGATCATCCCACGCGTAGGTAGCCAAGCGTTTCGCAAAATACTTTCTTTACCATAATCCATTATTATTCTTCGACGTGACAAATAAATTATACAAAGTGAGATATTTTCAATCAAACTTTTTATACGTTTTACCATCGGTTACCGATATCGTTAATAATCGTTTTTCTCTAATATGCATGGCGTCGTGCATCTTGCATATCAAATCGTTCGAAAAATCGAATCGTAGAACACAACAACGAGTCTACTCTTTTCCGTTCCAACGTAAAAATACTTCGTTTGCGTTTATTTTAGGGGGCAAACGATTTTTTTTTCTTTTTTATCTCATCCCGTATAAATAAATTCTTCTACTTCTTATACTTTTTGTTGTTGTTATTGTTTCTCTCTCCCTTTTTTGTTCTTCTAATCAATCAATCTATTATTTTGTACGTCGCCAAACGATTTCTTTTTTTTTTTATCTTTTTATTTTATTACTTTCTTTCGATTTTTTTACTTTCACATATAGTCACGAGAGAAAAAGTTATTTCTAACTTTGTTATTTTTTTTTCTTTTTTTTTTGGGGAGGGAATTTTCTTTATCGTAACGAAGAAGAGAATACAATCACGATTGTTTTTTTCTAATTATAATCAAGAGTTCACGTATTTCTGGGTCGTTTCATCACGACATTATGATATATTCGTAGAATCATAAAATAGAATTATAGTTTGAGAAGAGAGAAAGAGCATATATTTTTATATATATTTATTATTATATTGACACACTCACATAACTGACATCAATCAATTTTCATTACTTTCTTTTTCTTTTTCTGTTTTCCTTTTACATCTTTTTCTCTCCTCTATAATTAAAGTTACATAAAATAATAATAGGAACATTTAAGCGGCATTTAAATGTTTTCATTGATTTTTTAAATTAAAGATATTATTATACAGATACATATATTACACGTTTATATCATACATTGGACGTTGTTTGTGAAAATTCTTCGATCAAAAAGAATTTCATTTCTTTTTTTTTCTTTTTTCTTTTTTCTATTAAACTAAACATGAGAGAGTTACAACACCACATTAGAGCAGTCGGTTTTATTTGAAACGTTATTAACAATTACGCCGTTTATAATGTTGAACCTTTCAAAGGAGATTGATGATCTCTTGTCGCACAATTATTATTCATTTTTTGGATAAGCGTAATAAGTTTATTACCGATAGTGTCTACAAATTAAAAAGATAAAAATCAAAATCAAAGTAGAAATATAAACAAACGTATAAAAAAACAAATATATATATATAATTCGATCATTTTAAAATCAATAATATATTAATCATATTTTAAATATATATAAATATTCTCGGGAATATATGCGATAGGCGTACGAAACTAACTTTTTTTTTTATTGACAATCCTTTTATTGCTTCTAACTCGTTCGGGAAATTAACTAATTTTGTTTTATTTAATATAATATATAATAGGTTAAATATATTCTTTTCGAAGGATTTTTTTCTTTCCTCCCTCCCCCTACCCTTGCTCATATTAATAAGACGTAGATTCATTCGTAATATCGAAGAATAATGATCGAAAAGACAACAAAAACAAAAAAAAAGGGTCAAAAATTGACATCACGTATTAATTAGCCATTGAATGTTTTTTTTTCTTTTCTCTTTACGTTTTTTTTTCTTTTTTTTTCTTTTTTTTTTTTTTTTTTTTTTTTTTTTTTTTTTTTTTTTTTTTTTTTTTTTTTTTTTTTTAAGTAGGCTCGTCTCGATGTCGATTTCTCGTAACCGATTCTCATTGACCTCGTTCATTCGACGAAGAAACGGAAGTTCGTGACGTCGGTGAACGGTTAGGGTCTCGTGAAGCGATATCGGTATGGAGTCCAGTTGAATAATTCTATAGAAAATAAATATTTCATATATATATATATATAATATATAATTATGAACGAAAAGGGGTGTTATACAAATGTTTCGTTAACGTAACGCACGTTATTCGATAAATTTTAGCGTTCGTCAAAATGATTAGCCATGCAAGATCATTTGTTTGTTTTGTTTTTTTTTTCTTTTTTCTTTTTTTTCTTTCGAAGACGAAGATGATGAAGATGATGATGATGATGAAGAAGAAGAAGAAGAAGAAGAAGAGGAATAAATTGTTCAAAACATTGGATCTTAATAAAACGAGATATTTCAATAACGATAACGTGCAATCTGAATATTATTACTGATAAATATATCTTGGTTCTGGTGAATTATATCGTACGATGCGTGTTCAACATACAACATTATCTTTTTTTTCATTATGGTCCCTGATACAATAGTATATATAGATATATATGTAATATATATTATGTGTAAATATATGTAAATATATTATTTATCTTTTCAAAATTATTATATTATTAATATATTTCGCATTTATTTATTTATATTTTTATATAATCAAATTGTTTCATCGTTATCAAATTAAAATTCATTATATTTTCGTCGATATTTTGTTTCTTTCCTTTTTTTTGTTGAACCGATTTAAAAAGTCATGACACATCATCGATTGTAATTCGATTAAAAAAATATTCGATTAATAATGTAACTTGATATCGATTGGATTTTACAAATAATCTCTCCTCTCTCTCTCTGCATACACACATACACACACATTCATATACATGCATATATACACACCCTCTCTTTCTCTCTCTCTTTAAATAACCGTTCGATAGTTCGAGTACTCAGCAGCTTCCACTTTATTCTACCACGGTGGTACACATCCCATTAACGATATGGTTTATCGTTATCGTTATATTACGAGGAGCACGCGTAATATGTTTCATACGTTATCTGTTACGTTATCAAAGCCATAAACTTGTCCGAACAGATTTTGCTTCCTACTTGGTGGTACGGATTACAAAAAAATAAGATTAACAAAAAAAAAAAAGAAAAAAAAACAAAAAAAAAGGGAACACCATATAGTACCGCTAAATTATAACGTGTACGAAATCTCATCCCCGATAAAAAAATAAAGAAAAAGAAACGAAAGGAACATCACCCAACGAAAAATTCAAAAAACGATAATATATACTATTTATTATTATTATTATTATTAATATTATTCATTGGCAAAAAAAAAAAATAAAACGATACGATGATATATAGATAGGAGAAAAAAAAAAGGAAACCAAAAAAATTCGTTCACACGTTTATGACGATGCAACTACATGACCACGACATATCTACAAATGTATGACCTTGTTATGTATGTGAAAATTAATCAAATAAAAAATCTATATATACGAGGGGGGGGGACTAGCATAAAAGTGCATTGAAACGTGTTACTTGACAATTTTCTATGAACTCGTGTTGATTGTTATCACGATTTATGGGCGATCATTATCGTATATCTACTAACTTACTTACTTACTTGAGACTCTTAAGGAGAGACGAGGAAAAGGGGGGAGGGGGAGGAGTAGGAGGGAGTGGAGAAACGATGTGACAAAGATGCGATGGTGAATGAGGGAACATAGATAAAGAGAAGGAGAGGAGAGGAGAGGAGAGGAGGGGAGAGGGGAGGGGTGGGGAGGGTAGGCTTTCTGTCTTCTTTGACGTCGTTATGAAACGTGTATGTTCGATCTTCAACCGATGTCCCTGACGTTAACGTTATACGTTTTTTTTCTTTTTATTTTTTCCTGTTTTTTTTTTTACGGTAGAGTTTACTGAATGCATTTTTTTTTCTTTTTTTTCTCCTATCTTCATCCACTTTCCATCGCAAATAAATATCCTAGAATCGATTTCGTTATAATCGATAATACAAAAAAAAAACCCCCACGTCTAACTAAAGTACATACAAACACACGCACGCACGCACGCACATACATACTCGCGACTACGTGTGTCCCCCACCCCCTCCTCCTCGTCGTCGTCCTATCAAAGTGGACGAATAAATAAATAAATAAATAAATAAATAAAAAACTCTTGGTCAAAAAGATGAAAAAAAAAGACAAAAAAAAATATTGTAATAAAAGTACAAGAACGCGATGGTGGGTTTCATTTAAATAATCGATTTTGCTCAGGTTTTGTTTGAGTCACCGGTTGAAAATCGAACTGAAGTTTTCGATAATATCGATCGATCGAAGGATGCGGGAAAAAGACAAAGAATCCGTGTGTTGATGATCATCTTCGATGATGTATTGATGGTGGTGTTGATGGTGGTGGTGGTGGTCTTGCCGATGGTTTGTTATTGCCGATGATGCGATTATGACGTGGTGGTAATGACGAAATGATGAAATAGCAAGAAGATGCAAGGATGCACTATATGATGATTAACGTCAAATAGGGCTCTGAATTGGCAGTTTCGAGTTAAGTAATTAGCGTTTACTATAAACGCCATACCAATCTCGGTCTACGATTTACCATTGTTGCTGAAGCACGGACATAGTGCGTTCAAAATTCGATTGCAGAAGCCACGGGCACGGTTGTTCCAGCCGGCGATGGTTTTGCCTCCTTTCAAACTACTGCCTGTGCACACATTTTTTTTTACTTTTTTTTTTTTTAATGCAAATCAGCATTTAACGCTAGAACCGCATATAGATTTATTTCATTAATTAAATCTTATTTTCTATATTAATATAATTGGGGATAAAACGATATTTATTTAATTTCTAGACAAATTTCTTATTTAAATTTATCAATTCAACGTTTATCGAATATAATTTTAATTATATTGTTTTTTTGGGGGGGGTTTCAAAGTCGTTATTTGTATTATTTTATATTTTATTATTAATAATAATGATATTAATTTTTTTTTTGCATATTTATTCGCGACCGGTCAGTAATGTTTTAACGTATCCCTTTTTTTTTTGCTCCCATAATCAGTGAAAATAACACGAGTTGCGGTGTAGATTTTATTTGAAAGAAAAAAATTAGTCACTCGGATTGGTTCAGTAGTTTTAGCGTTAAATGGGGAAAGGGTTGCTAGCTTAAAAGGGTTGCGTCACAAAGTTCGGGGAAAATGCTAGCTGCCACGGTTCTATCTTACGCTCTTTCTCTCTTTTTTTTTTCTATTTCGTATGCCAACAAAATTTACCGATAAATTCAAAAATGTAATCATAAATTTAGGCTTACTAGCATCCTAACGTGTGTTTCAAATCCTAATGTATATTCAATTTAAATGTTTTTTCAATTTAAATAAATACCAAAGAAACAAAAAGAAGAAAAAAAAAACTACATAAAGGATAGCAGAAAAAAATGAGGCGAATTTATGTTACGACCTAACGTATACTGAAACGTAAATTTAAAGTATCTTTCTCTTGAACTTTTTCATTCCTTGTATTCGAAAAATACAAAGTTAATTTAGTTTGAACCAGTTTCGTACTTACTTTCGCCAAAGTCACCTCCCTGAAAAATTGTATTGATTATTCAAGTAAAATTCTAATTTGAAAGACGTTAAAAAGTCAATAACCACGTAAATTATGTTTCAAAGTATAAAGTATAAAGTAAACTTTTGTACACGGGTAACGTAAAGAAAAGTTTTTTTTAAGGACTTTTACAAAAAAAGAAAAAAAAACAAATCCACAAATAAAAAAAAAAAGAAATGGTAGAGACTGTGTCATAGTTGTAAGATAAAAACCAAGTGTGATTTTGAATTGAAATATATTTTCTTTACCTCATCTTGTTGCTTCCTTTTGGAAGCTTCCATGGCCGCTGTCTCGATAACCTCCGTAACGAATTTCGTCGTTTCCCTCATGAGTTCCTCGTCCTCTTTAAAAGCTTCTTTTCTTTGTTCCAACGTCCCGGTCATGATATTTATTTCGTGTTCATCCATCGTAGGTGATTTAAAGGATAAATTTGTGTTCTCGGTCATTATAATAATTAAAAGTTTTTACTTTGTTTGTCCTAAAACGTGTACTCTCTCTCTCTCTCTCTCTCTCTTTCTCTCTTTCTCTCTTTCTCTTTTTAAAAATCTTATATCTTTAGATCGTTTTAATCCTTTGTAACCAACGAGGATTTCCTTCATTCCTCATCGTTCAAATTTGTATTCATTTTTCTTCTTCTACAACGATATCCTCCTAACTAAAAGTAATGGAACAAAAAAAGAAGAAAGAAAGATGATGATAAAATATAAAACAATTATTGATAGTATTATTTACTAACAAGATATTTTCTATAAAAATGTTTTGACTACAGATTTGTGTAAATCTTTCTGCACGTTGTATCGTATTTTAATTGCGTTAAAATCGTTCCGTACGTTTATAATATATATTATCTGCACGCGAATTTTCAATAAGTATCACGTTACACCTCGTAGTGTTATTTAAAAGTGTTTCTACGCGATTGTGTGCAAGGTCGTTATTTACACAAAAGGCTTTTACACACTTATATACAATGTACGTTTGCACGTATTTAATAATGTCGTATATTCTTGTGGGCAAGATGCCAATGTGAGAGAAGAATTTATTTCAGAAAAGAAGTCAAATTAAACGCACGAGTTTAAAAGGAAAAAGAAAAGAAAAAAAGAGGGTCAAGAGAATAATTTGAATATTTCATCGAATTCCAACAACTTCCTTTTTTTTTAATAAATGCATTCTAAAAAGAATCTAACGTACGTCGGAAATTTTATTTTATTCGCGTCTTTTTAAGATTATGATAAATAGTAATTCGAAACACACGTAGGTGTATCAAGGATACAAAGATTGCTTATATACACCTATGGAAACGTTTGTATATATTTAATGGCAACAAATTCTATTCTATTTCTATCATTCAAATTGATAATAAAATAAAACAAAATATGACTATAATAATAAACATTGCATACGGTAGGATAGCAAGAGAATATCATCGATTTTCGACGTACACGCGTCGTTACGAATAAATCTTTAGAACAGAATTACAACAATAGAACCTGTGGTAGGTTTGTTAGTTTATTCCAAAAGAGAATGAAATGTTCACTAATGTAAGAACTCGTACCAATTTCTGGTTGCACGCGAGGAAACAAATGTTCCACAGGTGGGCACGCGGTTTCTTCTTCGAGAAGCATGTAACCGTGCGCGAGGCATGTTTGATCGTGACTGTTCTATGCTGATTGTATCTTATGACAAAAGCGTGCTCTACGGATCTGCCTTCTCTAACTTGAACGATATGCTTACGGTGGAAGTATAGAACCACTAATCATTTACCACCAACAAGTAGAACACTCTCACACTACCACTCCCAAAAAAATCCATCCGAGGAACCCTCATCCCATAGTTTGCCTTGTTGAACCCTCCTCCTATAGCTAACGTGTCATTGGCGCAACGTAAAAGAGTTTACATTTTTCTAATCGTTAACATCCATTAAAACAAATCTAAATCGAAATTCTACTTGTATTTTTTTCCTTTACTATTGGTCTTGTGTTAAATAATACTAATGTTGATCGATTATCTCTTTCTAGAAAATCCTACCAAAGTTCAAAGGACGTTACGGTCCCCGGGCTACGGTACACTCCGGTAACGATCGACCACCTGCGGCCCTCTTCTACGTTAGCCTGGCTTACTCGAGCGAATATTAACCCCAAGCCCCGAACCTTGTTGTGTCAGCTAAGGAGCATGCGCCTTCACGACGCGCCGGCGCATCTTATCCTTCTCCCACGCTACCTATTCACTTATTTATATAGTAAATATATGCATACGTGTGCATGTGTTTCTCACTCACTTTCTCTAGCATGTACAGGTAATTATAACAACGGACAAAGTCAAAAAATACAATTACTTGTGATATCAAATAAATCAAACAATTCATTTTGTTCTATTTTTTTGGACTTGGTCAAACATAATTACCAGTACACTCACGTATCTTTCTTCGTGTATAAAAATTATACACGTAAAACGACGTTTTTTAAATCGCTTACATAATCTTCAATGATCCAAACGGACGAGGGATAGTAAAGCGATGAAAAAAAAAGTCATCTATTTCCTCTTTGTTTTCTTCTTCCTTTTCAATAGTTGCCGTTCGCGATACGATCTCCATGTTCTCTGAATGATTTTAGCTGCATGATTCTGTTTAAAATTGGTCACTCTTTCTAAAAATGCTGTCGCTATTGATTTTTCTTGTTCTTCCTTCAAATTATTGTACAATTCGTTTTGACTTATAAAACGCGTCTATAAGAGAATATAAATAAATGGTTTTTGGAATTATGAAATTAATTAAAAAATAATTGTATGAATATTAATAATAATAATATTAATTGATATTTATACGTACATGAAGTTCATGTTGTTCTTCTTTAAGAATATTATTTTTGATTTTCAGCTTTTCTAATAATTGATGTTTAGTGCCAATTACTCGATCGTACTGTGCTAGTAATTCGATAGATTTGTTTTGTATCTGCGAACTATATAACAATGATATTTTAATGTATTGTTAATCAAGTGATTCAATAAACAAAACAAAAAATGGAAATGAATATGTAAATGAATATGCACCGTATTGCTTGTAATTCCTTCTCTCGTGCGGCATTTTCAGCATTTATCAATTTGATTTTTTCATCGAAAGAAACAATTTCTGCTTCAAGTAATTCCATTTTATTCTGGTACTCTTTGCAAGTAGCCATCCTTTTATATTCAGATTTTTTTCTGTAAAACAAAATCAGGTTTGTTGGTGTTAAAATATAAATATATAATGCATTAAATAGAAAATTATAATGAAAAGTTCAATACATATTATGACAATATATTAATAAATATTATATTATGTAATATGTTTAAAATAATCAATAAAATAATAAATAAAAAATTAAATAAAAGTAAAAAGTCGGTACATCTCTTCGGCCATTTTATTTTCCGCCATTTTTTTAATAGATCGAATAATCGATTCTTCTTTCGCGATATCGATAATCGTTTCTTCTTTAAACTTCTTGAAATTCAATGTTTCTTCTTCCAACGAATGGCGTAACACTAAAAAGCAAAAGAAAAAAAAGTATTATTTAGAAATAATGAAAGTAAGTTAATAATCGTAAGTGCAAAGATAATATGTATCTTAATATGTAAATTATCTTATCATCGTTTATCTAATTTCTACCACGGATGCAATCCTTGCGCGAACGATAATTTTAAGTGTCGTATAAATTTGAAACTATTATTTGTATGTATTCGTTTTTATATTTTACATTCGATATCCTTCTCTGCCATTTTTAAATCGTTTTCGTAGGAGCGTATTTTAATTTTGTTCATGCGTTCAATCATAGGCGTAGTTCGCATTTCTTTTTCGATCAATATTTTGAACAGATTTAGATCGTCAATTAATTTTGTCAACGTCAAATATCCCTGTTTTACGAATAAAATATTTATGTACGAAATGTGATAACAAAATAAAAAAAAATAAAAAAAGAAAAAGAAATGTTACCATGGCTTCTATTTTTTTCGTAAATTCCGTAAACAATTGAACCATTCTTTGTATCGCTATTTCATTTTGCGCATGTAAATCCATATCTGTAAAGTATGTAACTACACACTCACAAACCAATATACCGTATATATTTATGCACACATATAATCTATATCGTCTCAAAAGTCTGATAACAATAAGCTATCCGTTAATTATAGCAGATACATAATAATTTGAAACGCATTTAACTGCCTACGTTTGTGATAACTAAAGCAATAAGGAATTAACTTAAGAGGCTTTATTTACGTTTCTATGGCATCTATTCTCACTGGCAACGCGATATGACCTTTCATGAAAAAAAAGAAACCGTGTCAGTCGTAGAAAACGTCTCGTTTGAAATAAATTCTCTAATTAGTTTTAATTATTATCGTCTGAATGCGTTTCGCTTGGTAAAAAATTTACGAAATAATTCATTAAATTAGTTTTCGTTAAAAAAATTGTAATAATAATATTATTTAATAATTTATTCGAATATATAAAATAGAATATTTATTGTTGTTGGTATTTATCGTTTGAACTTGACTCACGTTTTATTTAGGTACAGCAGCGCTATCTATATGAGATTAACATAAGTTAAATGTCGGATATTTCTTACATTTTGATAAAAGCATATGATTGGTCGAGAACTGGGCGGTAAACCAATCAAACCAGATGCGCGTCTCTGCGAAATGCGTAAAAAAAAGGTGCACACATGCGTCATATTCTATGTGTGTATTATATAAAAGTATTATATTCGTTTACGTCTAGCACATAGTACACACTGAAAGATATTCATTAAACGACAAAGATGGCGTACCGCGGTGTTAAAGGTTCCGATCCGTTTGTATCAAAAACTTCGAGAAATGAACGTTTTGCGCAAATGTCGAAACAAGAACAGATTATACAACAAAAGAAATTGGAAATCCAAGCTAAGTTGCAAGAACAAAAAGCAAAGGAAGCCGTGGAAAATGTCAAAAAATCTAATTCGCTTGGCCTAACTTCGACAGCTAACAAAGCTACCACATCCAAGTGGGTATTTGACAATCTCTATTCCTTACATCTTAACGAGAAAGATGTTTTTTGTTTATTCGATCAACGTTTACTATACTCCGAGTATATTTATTTGATTCGTATATTTTATATTTTTTATATTCTATTTTTCTGTTTAATAAACGTTATGCAGCAAATGAGTTCAATCAAGAATCACATTATCGTTTGAACTCGGTTATTGTCTGTATTGAATCTCCAGTTTGATTTTGTTTTAATTTCTTTACAATTGTTACTTTTGAATTTTACCTTTCCATTTATATATGTATGTATACGCGTATATCATTTAATTGAAGGAAACTCAGTAATAGTATTAAATATACATTTTAACACAAAATAGTAACTTGGATATCATTGGAAACTGTGTGTATTAATATTTAAAGTCAAAGTTAATTAAGTTAGTTTGTAGAAAGAAGTACATTTGATACTGCCATTGCATTATAAATAGATATCAAGTATTGCATCTGTTTATTTATAGGAAGGAGGACGAGAAGTCATCTACGTCTGTGACAGTTAATTTGTTTGCCAATGATGGTAGCTTTCTTGATCAATTTAAAAAAATTGCTAACAATAAAGGAACTGGAAAACAAGCAGAATCTAGCCAATCGAAAAGTGAAGATAAGAGGGAAGAAAAAGTAGAAGAAAGAAATTATGATAATAGAGAAAAAGAACGTGATAGAAAGTGGAGTAACGAAAAGAACAGAGATTGGGAAAGCAAAAGAGACAGAAGAAGAAACGACTCCAGATGGGGAAGAAGTTCTGACAGAAGACACAGTTCATCGTCTAGTCCATCTCCTACCAGGCATAGATCTTCTTTAAGTCCTGATCCCCGATCAATGTACAATCAACCTCCTCCGAATGGACCACGACCACATTTTAATCAACAACAATATCCTCCTCAAAGTAACACTCAAAGTTCATCTATACCTCCTCTGATGTCTCAACCTGTGATGCAAATGACAAACATTCCTCCACCTAACATGAGGGCTATGGCAACGAATATTCCACCTCCTAACATCCCTAGAATGCCCCCGCCAAAAAGTGTTAACAATAATTATTCCAATGTGGATAATCATTCTAATAATCCTAGAATGCAGATTCCACCACCGCATATTATAAGGCCTCCACCACCGCCTATACAAAATATTCCGCCAAACACCAACGTACCTCCACCGAATATGCAAGTTCCACAGAATATGCCTATGACCAGCATACAAAACTTGCCACCGTCGTCTACTTCACAACAACATATTATTCCTCCTCCACAGCAATGCAATATACCACCACCTACTAATTTACAACCTCCAAATATTCCTCCACCTAACATCCCGCCACCTAACATGTTACCTCCAATGTCCCAGATGCCTCCAAATATGATGCCTATTACTTCCTCTCAAACAATTGTTGTAACAGTACCTAGTGTACCAAATGTACCTCCTCCTAATGTGATATCTTCAATGATAATGTCTGCGCCTCCTCCAGTTCATACTGTTCCATCTACTATTAATTCTGTACCACCTCCAAACTTGAATATTCCACCTCCAAATGTTCCACCACCTACGATAATACAGAATGCACCACCACCGCCACCACCTCACTTGATTCCAACTTCCTATCCGATACCTAATCAAGTACCAATCACAGTGGGACCACCTAATGTTCAAATTCCACCACCTGTGAGGCCACCAGCTAATCTACAGAGCAACAACGAACAACTAGGTATGATGTGCTTATAATACCCTATTTTTGTTTATTTGCTTCACCAACTACAAGCATCGTAGCAATTATTGTAAATGATGTTTTACAAGTCATTAAGATCATAAAATATTATCAGTAAAGATACCTTTTATACGACATGAATTTAGATTATCATAAAGGAAATCTTCATCATCATATATAGTAAGAAATATGCATGAAGAGCATTAGAATATTATAATACATGTCTGACAAGAGCTTCTAAGTTTGTCCCATAGAAGCTGAGCAACTGGCACGCATAGTCGCTGATTGTGGAGACGAAATAGAGCAAGAAGTACGAGAGAAGAATGCCCAAGACCCTAAATTATGGTAACTACTGTCCTCACTAGTCTTTATTTTTTATATCCGTTTTCCTACTCCTTCTATGTATATGTAACGCGTATATAAATTATTTGACAGTCTTGAGAATATTATTAGTTAATTATATATATTGCTTAATATATATTTTTAATTTTTTTTTAAATATTGTTTTTCAACTTAATACATATATATATATATATATCAAATGATTATATACAACCCGCAGTTCCTTTGAAATGTGTGTTGTTGCAAGCAAAACAGAGTCACAGTCTTGCATTAGTCTAGCATGTTCTATAAGGAGCATTTTTTAAATAATGTATTTTTTTATATTTTCATTACATCAATATTTAAAGAATTCTAAACTTCTTGATCTTCATTAATAAAATACCGTTTTTATTTAGATCAAAAAATTTCTAATATAGTTTATATTAAAACAATATTAGAATTTAGTCGTTATATTGATTTGCAGAAATTTTATGATAATGCATCCACCAATGTCCCGTCTGTTATCCACTTATATTGTAATTTAGATGATTAATTTCGTAGTGCTCAGAATCTAATATCTTTATAACTTACAGCATATTATTTATTTGATAGCAGATTTATAATATCGTTTATATTGTTTATACCAAGATTGATTCTATAAGAATGCTAACAGTGCTTTAGACTTCATGTTTTTTTTCAGAAATACCATTAAATATAATAATCTCTTTGTAAGCATTTTCATGCTGTTAGTACCTATAGTATAATGCATATAAACTGTCTCTAACCATATAGTGTAAATAATGCAACAAACACATTCTTTTTGACGCTAATCTGACTTCCATACTTATTTAACCTTTTACATGCAACAGGTATAGATAAAAATCGTTTTGATCATAGTCGATTAGAAATTTGTCCGCTCGTTTTGAGAGTTGCTTAGAATTTCATTAAAATATTTTCATTCTGGAAGCACTTTGTCTAGGAATATATCTTACTTGGCAGCGTTTTAAGTATTGTTTTAATCAAGGTTTCTGCATCAAAAGCAAAGTGCAGCGTATCTGCAGTACAGGGGATTGGTGGCTAAGTTTCGTGCTGGAAAAACAGATAAAGACGCTAAGAGTAGTGGAGCGGAGCCTTATTGTCCAGAAGAAGCTCTTAGCGACAATGATGAAACAGATAAAAATCAGAAACATAGTTCTCAAAATGGTACATTATTATCATTTCTTTATAACACTTTTTTTCTTTTCTCTTTTATAAGAGAGTATTGGTATAATAATATATTCCATTAAATAGAACGACCGAAAGAGGAAAATAGAGAGGAACGTAAAAGGAAAAGGAGAAGTCGTTGGAGTGAACCGGATAATAAGATTCCTATTGCAGATATAAATGCAATAACCACTCAGAGAACTCGACCTAGTATTGCGCAACCTGGAGTAGCTATACCAGGTCAAATTGGCCAACCAGCTGTAATTATACCGCCGAAAATACAGCACAATAAACCAAAGAATCCAATGCTTACCAAGATATCCAGAAATGATCCTGCATTGATGCAATATGCGAGGCAAACCTTTGGTACATTGGATCTTAGCGAAGAACAATGGAAAAAAGCTGAGGACCATTTCAAGGTCATTACTATAACGAAAACGAATGATAATATATCTTTAACAACAAAACTATCTGTATGATTATAATTATTTATATCCTTACAGATTAATCTTTTATACCAAAATTTATTAAGGAAAAGAGAAGAAGTGAAACGATTAGAAGCTCAGGGTAAACACAAGTATGAGTATGATAGCGACGAAGAAACTGAAGGTGGTACTTGGGAACATAAGTTAAGATCCGCCGAGATGGAAGCTACACAAATGTGGGCCGAAGAGTTAACTGCGCAAGCTGAAGGAAAACATCATATCGGTGACTTTTTACCTCCGGATGAATTAAAAAAGTTTATGGAACAATACAATGCCGTTAAGCAAGGCAAAGAACCAGATCTTAGCGATTACAAAGAATACAAATTAAAAGAGGATAATATTGGTATGTTCTTATTATTATTTCTTTACTAGCTATAGATACATTTTTATTATGAACCATGATGTTTGTAGGGTTTCAAATGCTTCAGAAGCTTGGCTGGAGTGAAGGTCAAGGTTTAGGTAGTGAAGGCAGTGGTCGAATCGAGCCTGTTAATAAGTATGTTTTTTGCTTTATCGTATTGTAACGATGTATATGTTATTAATAAAATAACATTTATTTTAGAGCTACTAATAGACTTGACAGCGCTGGTTTAGGATCTGAAAGACCGGATGGTGTTTCAAGAGATGACGACGAATTTGATGCATATAGAAAAAGAATGATGCTTGCTTACAGATTTAGGCCTAATCCTTTAGTAAGTATGATAGATTTGCAATATGATGTTTGGGAGAACAAGAAATACATTATATTAAATATGTTTTTATTATTTAGAACAATCCTAGAAGACCTTATTATTAAATAATAAGTAAAGATGGAATGGACTGTATTTCTATAAAAGCCTCAGACGAGAAAAGTCTTTTTTAATTTAATATAGAAAAAAAAAAATCATTGTTATTTTGTATATCTACAATGGCGTGATATATAAAATATTAGGTGTAGCAATGAATTTGGTGCCATTTTAAGATATTAAACGTTTATTTACAAAGTAATCGTACGTCTGTTATTCTTTGTGTAATAGTATTCATTATTTTCATTTATTTTACTTCATTTTTCAGACAACTGTCGAATTCTTTGAAAAATACAAGATATCGATTTTAATGTTTTTTAATTTAATATCAAGGCACCGAATTAATTCTTACATCTAATAATCAAAAATATTATAGATGGTAAACATTATTATTAAATTCAAATAAGATATTGCGTCGTTAAATAAAATATATAAAAGAAGCAATCGTTTATATCTTCATTAATATTAATCCTTGAATTTTTAGTCATTAATTTATATATTGTAATTGATTATATTATTTAACAGTTATGTGTGTGTGTATATAATATATATATATATATATATATATGATACATAAAAAGGTTCAGGATGACGATTTCGGTTGATAAAATTATTTCAAGATTGATCTTTTTCAACAAAAACTTGACAATAATTCTAAAATAATTTAAAATAATCTAAAATAAAATCTAAAACACGTTCACGAACGGTTATTGCACCTACAGTATTTTTTATTTTTCTTCAATACTTTTGTTAGTTCTATTTTTAAAAAAGTACCGATAATACCGTATTATTATTATATTATTATTATTATTATTATTATTATTATTATTATTATTACTTTATTCTTCATATTGTGTATGTTTTTAATGTCCACGTATAAGACATAATAAAATACTGTTGTCCGATTAAATTAAAAGAAAGAAATGTATAAAAAAATGAATATTAAATTTTTCAAGAAGTGCCGGTTATCGGCGTCCTGACGCAAAAATTCGAACCGTTCAGCGAGCGTGGTACGATAATAAAAATAATTAAAAATAATAATAAATATAACGATCAAGATGATAAAAAAAAAAAAAATAAAACGAAGAAAATATTTTCAAACGCACGCGAAAACACGAGACGTACGTACATATTCTTTTTTTTTATTTTATCGACGATGCACACGCGTAAAAAAAAAATTAAAATAAAAAGAATTAAAAAAGTTCAAGCGAAATATTAAATAATATTCCTATCTATGAATTCCTTAAAAGTATTTTTCAAAACGTTTTTGTAAAACTTGTTGGTCTTTAAAATTTCGTGATAGACGTTAACGTCACCCGTCAATGATCTATTATTCGGATCTGCGTGAAAATGTAAAACGTATACCGCCATGCAAGCAGCGTATCTGCCAAAATGTTTAATATGTTTCAGTAATGTTTCGTACGGAAATAAAACGTTAGGATCGCAATCCAAACTACGAAGACAATTCGAAAAGGAATCGTAATAATCTCTTAAAAGATCATCGTAATGTTTGACTCTCATTTCATGTAATGTGAAACAAAATAAGATATAAGATATATCCAATGCAGGCGATGCGTAACGACAAACTTGAAAGTCGAGGAACCGAAGATCCTCCGGCTCGTTGTTTTTATCGTTTTCCTGAAATATACGGTTAAAACGATAAATGATAAAAAACTAATAAGAACGAACGGGAAAAGAAAAAAAAATAAAGTGATAAAAAACAATAATAGTTATTATATCACGCTTGTTGTTTTTTAAATCGAGGTATAGGAACAAAACTATAAAAACATGGAATTGCGAATGTAGAAAAAAAAAAAGAAAGATGAAAACTCTAATCGTTTTTGATCGAAATTTACAACAACGACACAATCAAGGCAAATTATACGGCACCGATTACACTTCTCTTCTTCACGTATGTACCTAGTTTTTATTTTATTCGATCTATTGTAATATAAATAAAAATGAAAATATGGAAAATGAATTTTCCTAATTAATTATAGGGCGAATATGAATAATTCTTCATTGAAATTTTTTAACTTTTTTGTTTTTTTTTCTTTCCCCCATCACCTCTTATAATTCACGAAAAAAGTCAGCAAAAATGTGACTTTTTGAAATTATTCTTATTTCCACATGTGTTATCCGTAGTAGAAATAAAAATTACATATAAACAAAAAATATTTTACATCTGAGAAATCATTTTAACGATTTGACCGTAAAATTTTACCTTGTATTTAAACAATATATTGTTTGTCCAAGCATCCCCATGATTTACAACAGCGTAAGGTTCGGCGTAAGATCCCTTGACTACCTCCAACGCTATTTTCGACATATTTTTAACAAAATTTTTGTATCTTTTCCGATAATGTTCGTCCTCTTCTTCGAGAACCTAAAGTTAAGAAGAAGAAGAAGTAAAAAAAAACACATGAATCCTCCGATGTTTTTTTCTTTGTCTTTTAATTATTATTATTTTTTTTTTCTTTCGCTCTCTTCATTCTGTACATTTGACAAATCTTTCTAGAAAACAAAAAAAAAAAATAAAAAATAAATAAATTTTTACCTTTTCAATTAAATCGATTAATGCGATCGAATAATCGTCGTCTTCTGTATTTATCGTGATAGGATTTCCAAAATAAAATACGGGCTCCTTTATAGATTTAAATATCTCGAATGTTTCCGGCTTTTTAGCCCTAATTGCAAAACTGTATGCGTGAAATCTTGCGATACAACGGAGAGTCAATCGTGCGTGAGGATAATCGAGAAATTTTAATTCTCTCATGTAATAATTTTGATATTTCAGATCTTCTAGCACTAAAATCTGTAGGTAAAAATTTCATTAAAATAAAACTAACAAAATTGATTGATTTATTTATCAAATTTTCTTTCTCTCTTTATTTCTTTAAGACAAGGTGTAACCAATTTTTTAATTTTCCTGAACCATATTGAAATGAGAACGTATTGTTTCGGGTCATAAATGAAATATACATTAAAACTAAACGATATTTTGATAAGCACAAAATTGTAATATAACATATTAAAATATAATAATTTATATTTCAGTAATTCATGAATTATTTTTTATCATAAAAGTAAAATACAAGAAAGAAATTGAATAGCTTAATTTTTTGTTAGTGAACAACACGTTAAATTCAATAATTCGTTGCTAATAATTATTAATAATATTATTAATGCTACTTTTAATCGTGATCTCATAAAATTTGTAATATTTTTTTTTGTTTTGATTGCATTCATAGCAATTTTGAGTTGCTGTGGGTATGGACAAGCATGTTCTTATTGTTAGATTCGAAAATTGATTTAATTTTTCAAATAAAATAAACGATTAAAATGATTTTCCTCGATTTGTGTATCGATCATGAGAAAATAATCTTCCTTATCTTTTAATGACTTCTCAAACTATACGATAAAATCTATAAGTAATTCTAACGAGACGTTATTCGATTAGATAAAGATTTGTACTTCTCAAACAGATTTCAATTTTTTTTTTCAATCGCGATCGGAAAGGAAATTTTGTTTCGTTTCAAACAATTTTCAAATTTTGTCTAACTTGCAAGTAAAAAGAAAAAAAAAATACTGCCGATCGTACGCATTTCATTTGATCCGACGCAGATCGTATTTCGTAAGAAATTTTTTTTTCAACTTTGATCAACCTTGTAGGAAAGAAAGAAAGAAAGAAAGAAAGAAAAAAAAGGAAAAAAAAAGAAATAAACGTCGATTTTGTTTGTCAACGTTTTTATATTAAGACACGTTTAATAAATCTCGGATAGTTTTGTTCATTGTTTTCAGTGAGAAAGAAAAACCGTATATATTATATATTAAATATAAATATAACATAAAAAAATAACGTAAGGAAAAAAAAGGTGGAACTAAGGTGAAAGTTGCCGAAACGGGAGGATAATAATCGGAGAAAAAGTGTGACCGTACTAATTATAATTAGAAGAGAGAGAAGAATACATTTTTTTTTTTATAAATTATCGTTTAAACAATTCAAATAAATACATATAAAATAAAAAGAAAAGAAAAATAATAATCAAATATTGAAAGTAATACAAATTCGATTCGATAAAGTTAAATGATCTAACGTTTGTGAAATTGTTTAAATTTCAATGATTCATATTATAACGTAATATTATATTTATCGAATAATAATATAATATATATATATATAAGCATACTGATACAATAGGACAAATAAATAAACAAATGTATTATATGATAAATCTTACTTCGTTCAAATGTTCCTTGGAGGAAGCGTAGATATAAGGAATATATTCGAGTGTCATATTGTAATCACGTAGAAAATCGTTAAAAGTTGGCAAAAGTTTTTCGTAAAAGTGTATCTCTTGTAAAAACATCCGTCTTACTTTGATATACTTTCTTCTCGAATCTAATGGTGCACATTTCGCTATCAAATGTATCTTTTTACTTCGTCCATTTTTTTCATCTCCTTGTATCGTTGCACGATAAACGTCTCCGACAAAATTTTCACCAGATTTTACGGCAGGTGTTACGGAAAAACTAATGTTAGTAAAAAATTCTTCATCGGCGATAAGTCTGAGATACTTTTCCATACATTTCACCCCTAAGAATTCATTTTTTTTCTCGTCGAAATGATTATTATGAGACATATTTTTTCTTAAAAAAAGAGAAAGAAAAAAAAAAGAAACGATAAAAAAGAGAAGACAAAAATATATCCGATGAGTAAAATGAAAAATAAAAAAAAGAAAAGAAAAAGGGAAAATAATATTCGCGTGAGTAGAGACAAAAAAGATTACAAGGATAATAAATAAATGTGCGTGAACGAATTAATTAATTAATAAATGAAAAATTAAATTACCCAAATAAAGTGAGCAAAAAAATAAAAATCGAAGATTGACAATTCAAATTTGTGTTCCAACAACGTGTGTATATATATACATATATAATTGAAATATCTTGACGAATAAATTACTGAGGTAATTCTAAGAGAGAAAGTACACTTGCAACGATTATAATCTTTCGAAAAGATGATAATGATGAAGAAGAATAAAGAGGAAAAAGAGGAAATCCTACCCCAGATGTATGGTCAAGCGTAGAAACGACTGGACTCTCTCGTAAGACTTACGAACCGATACTGTCGAAATTCAAAAATGACAACGATACCGTCCTTAGTGACTCTGACGGAAGTTAAACGTTATCGCAAACATTGTTGTTGTACACGAAGAAGAAACTATTTCAAACGAGATAACAATAGTTTAAATAAAATTTACATTTTTCTGTTATGTTAATATATATTGGTTATTGTGTCATTAGAAACAACAATTCAAAATACAAAACAATGTTTCATTTTTCGATCACTATGATGGAATTATATATTTTATATATTTGATTAACACACACATACATACATGGACATTTATTTTTCTTATATTAAATTATACTATCTCTTTTTATATCTTCGTCTTGTGTATTATTTTATTACAATGTTATATATTTATGTTATATATTTATCCTTTTCAGTAAAGCGGAAATAAATTTAATGCATATACTAACGCAATATAACAGTTATGAGTTTTGTTTTTTTGCTCTTACTTTTGTTTTATACATTAAATTTGTTGTTAACAATTATTATGAATCTAGTACGTTATACTAAAGATTAGTGTACGGTCAAGTATTATTAAAAGATAATTTACTTTTGTTATCTGATTTTTCTACTAAATAATATTGATTTTTTTCACGGCTAAACGTATATCAAGAATTATCGTATCATTGGTTTTTCTCTATTTTCGATTGAAATTGAATATCCGACTTTTGTCTTTATTTGAATTACGATTATAATTATTTGTATTGTGTTTTTATTTAATAATCACTAAAAAAAATATGACCTTTGTTAAAATATCGATTAGTGTTGATAAACGCAGATAAATATTTGTTCTAGTTAAACGTATTTTATATTAGAAAAAAAATTTGAAATACGTGGAAATTTTCTAATTATGTTTCGAAATGGGGATTCAATCTCGTTTGATTTATCGTCCCGAGTACTTTGATACTACTATTATAAAAAAGATAGGATCGGTTTGAAATGATCAGGTTGACCGAGATATTGGCATAGTTCGTGCTCTTTTTAGCGATTTGTACTCGATTTTTCAAACTCGCATAGTTTGTCGTCTAAGATATCGTCATTCGTAACAAAAATCGTAACTTTGTATTTATACAACGTTTTTTGTTCAAAATTAATTATCATAACAAATGGCAAACATGGAAAAACAATTCTTAAAATTAAAAAAATTTACAATGATTTACGCAATGAATTCTTATAATTGCAATAATTGTTCGTTTTTGGTGATCAAGGATTTATTTGGAAGATAAAAGATTTCTATATAAATTTCTAATTTTTAAGAAAATATTATGTTCTTTGGAAAAATCGTGTCTGAAGAAAAAGTAATTTCCATGAGTAATATTCGTTTCATAGACAAGTAATATTTTTTATTATTCTTCAAGAAATCGCATACAAGTTATAAGTTCATATATAGAAACATTAATTATACCTACGTATTAGAATTTTAATCTATGCGGGTATTGACTGCTTCGCAAACCAAACATAGCTGACAAATAGGTAAACAATAATTTTTTGTTTTGATTTTGTTTAATTTTGTCAATAATAACTTTGTCTACAACTTTCTGATCATTTTTCCTTTGATCGTTGGGCTTGTATTCCTCGGTCTTTTTACTGAAAATATCACCCTCTTCTTTCTTTGCACGTTTGTCACGTTTCCTTTTGAAATATTCATCATTTATATGTTCAGGCAATTTGAATCCGGTAAGATTAATGCGTGTAGAAGTTGCTATGACATAGTTCTGATTTATTCTACGCATTGGGCAACCGTTAATGAGGAATGGACCTAATGTAAAAGGAATTAAATATATTTATCGAGTCTTATAAGAAAATAATTAAATTAAAATATACATATGACTGATCATCTGCGTAAATTGTAATTAATATAATTAGTAAGAATACGATATCGAAACCAACCTGTAACTAAGAGTAACCCGCTTTTAAGCTGTTTTAAGAATACAACACGTTTTCCTTTGTGCGAGCCAGCTAACAAAATGCAAATAGTTCCTGGAACTAAAGAAGGTCTTAAATATCTATGATGTTCACGGAAATATTTCTTAGCGTGTTTTTTAGTGATAGGATCCGCTGTAGGATAATAAGCCCTTCTCTTTTTCAACAGGACAACCCGCTTTTCTCCATTTTTATCACCACCTATTTCTTTTTCAACGGTCAATGGTCTTTTAGCTTTCGCCTATCAAATAAGATTCGCATAAAATTCTTTATGATGTATTATAAATAGAAATTATATGTATTAAATATTATGTGTATATATCACTCACAACTTTAGGTGTTTTTTTATCAATAAACTTGTAAATGGCTTTTTTGTGATACATGCGTGACCGACTAAATCTGTATACACCATTTCCTAGATCATAATTTCTAGGCTTTCCAGATTTCTTTTTTTCTTCTTTTTTAACCAAATCAGCTGCAGGCACAGCTTTTTCCGGCGATTCTGTTTTTGTATCCGACATCTGTTATGAAAACAATGAAAATCTTTACAAACATGTTACTTTAATCACCGTTTATAAGATTATATTAGATAAAATTTAATTACGCATTGCATTTGTAAGAAAATATTACCGATATAAAATCAATCTTAACGATTAAAATAATTATTTATATTTGAAACGAATAACTTTAGGTGCTTAATTTATAATTAAATAGAAAATCTGAAATAAAAGGGTTAGAAACATACTATCACGACTATCTTATAAAGCTTTGTCAAATTTTTAAAAAATTCTCTCGAAATCGAAAAATATGTTCTAGAATATCTTAAATAAACATAAAAGATCAATTATTAAAAGACACTTACTTTATAATTATAATACTTCTTGAATATTTTTCGACCGTTTGCTTAGATATAATCCAATGATTAAAAGAGGTTACGACACGACTCCATCTATCGGATTTTTAATAAACGAAAAACTTAAATATCGATACCTAGCTATATCGATATATATATCGAAAGTAAAATGAGTGGGAAAAATATTATGTTTGATCTATAATGTGAAACATTATTAATTAACGTATTTAAAAAAACCATGTATATGTATATATATATATATATTTATATATGATTTTTATATAATGTCCAAGATTTTTACCGCAAAATTTCATCAACATATTCTATGAGTAAAAATAAGAAAGAAAATGTTATATATAAACGCGAGCATTTAAATATTTATTAAGAAGTTTCGAGCCTACGTCGAAAAATAAAAGTGAGTTTGATCGAATAATGTTTCTATATTAGAGACTCAAAAATTTTTAACCCACTCACGTATATAAGAAATTGATATTTATTATTTATATATTATGTACGAGATGAATTAAATGCGATTAAAAAGTTAAAATTTGGACGTTACACAGGTTTATGCAATATTACGTTAATTTCTTCAAACCGGATTCATTTGTGTCCCTTTCTTATTTCTTTTCTCAATTCGATCTGGTTCATTCGAACGTACCAGTCAAGGATCACAATGAACAGCCAGATCAAGGTAATCCTTCGATCTCGAGACTGACCTTGCAAACGATCGAATCGATCATTTTTCTTAGCTCGTGTTCCGAAATTAAAAAAGAAAAAGAAGAAAAAACAAGGAATTAAAAATAGAGCAAAAGAAAAAATAATATAATCTTTGTGTTATCATGTAATAATATATTTCTATTTAATTTTCTTCGAGATATAAGTTTTATTAAATAAATAGCATTGCCGATGTCTTTTCCTTTTTCTTTCTTTAAACGAGTACAGATAGTTTCAATATTTCAACATTTTCGTCTATGTATTTTTTCTTAAAAAATAAAAAGGAGTTTCAAAAAAATAATTTGAATATTAAATATCATCAAAATCCATTGAAAGTTGTTTCCCAGTTATCCCCGTTATTCGCGATAATATATAATATATTTATATACATATACCTACACGCATAAGTAAAGACTAGTTGCATATTTTATCGTGCGTAACACATAAAAGGTTAAATCCGTTTTCCTTCGATGATTTTACGATCTGATTGTCAGAAAATTAAAACAGTTTTACTTAAATACACAGTAATATAGTCAATCTTTAAAGTAGTACGTTTTTAAAATAAATAAATTGACATAACAACAACAACAACACCTTTAAATTAAAAAGTCTAAATTTTTAACTTATTATCAATAAAAATGAGAAAAATAAGACATTAAATTATTATAATATAATCTATATTAAAATATTATATTTGTAAATTTTCTAATTAATTTCCTCGAAGAGTTCACAAAAATGAATAATTTAGGAATAACGAGCAGAAAAAAATGGTTTCTGTTATCTCGATTCGTTTTAAAAACTTATTATTAGTGTCGTGTCCTAGAAGAGAATGTCCAAACGAAACGAAACGAGAAAACAAAGCCATCGTGTGCCGAGAGATCTTTATCGGACGCATTGGATAAGCCTTTTAATGATTTCCTTTAGGACAAGAACAACCCCACCATGACTACGAGTATTATGGCCTTGTACATTCTAACCGTATGTGGAACACATCACCTATGTAAATACTTTAATGCAAGTACGCGATGACTGACATTTCCGAAGATGTAATTAACGGGAGTTTGTAATTAAGAAAATTCTTCGTCAATTGTATATATCATAAGAATGTTCAACGTGTTGGATAAATCAAGGATATAGAGAGAAAAAAACAAGTGTATATATATTTCTTCTACTTATAGAATCCCACGGTACGACACCTATATGGGTCAGTAGTTCATATGAGGCTTTTTGATGTTAATCTCGGTCAAGATTACATTTTTACAATATTAACTTATGATATTTGAAAGATTAGTAACGCTTATGCGAACGAATTTAGTAATAAAAGGATAACCATATAGACGTGTACTTATTGTTAGAGAAGGATAATGAGAAACAGAGATAGGAGAAAGAAAGTGGGATGCCAGATTTGATTTACAAGAGGATTTATTTAGATTTAGCCCCTGAAAAAAATTTACTTTTGAATACTTACTATAAAAAGATAAATACCAATTACTTGTACATAGTACCAATTCAACTGATCAATATTAAAAATTAAAATATCATGTAAACTAATAATTTTACGTTATTCAAAATGTTTAATACATTTACATAGGTAATACAAACTTGCATTAACTGTGATGCATTATTAAATATATAATTTTCTTAAAAAAAAAAAAAATCAAAGTCGACCCCTTTGCGCGTCCACTTATGTTAGCAAAAAAAAACCAAACCAATAGCATCGTACTATAAGCGTTTCCTCAAAACCATTCTCAACTAATTGTCTAATATATTTTTCTACTATCGTCAACAATTTCTAAAATATTTAAGTGGATCTAATTAAATGAGACACACCCTGTATATGTGTGTAACATGTGTAGAATATATATATAGATATATATTTGTATAACTCTTGAACGGGTAAGAAGGTTGGTCACCTTTGGTAATAACTGAGAAGAAAGGTAGTTCGTGACGAAAGGCTGCACCGACGTCGTGCCCGTCGGCTGGTCAAACCTAACGAGAGAAGAAAAAAAGAAAAAAAAAGAAAGAAAGAGAGAGAGAGAGAAATGAGAGTGAGACGGGAGTGGACGTTGTAAATGGGGAAAGAGTTGGGTTCGATCGTGGTAAGCATTTCACTAATTAAAGTTCCGTTGCGCCTTGTCGAAGCACCGAACGAACGAACGAACGAACGTTTCTTTCCTTTCCTCGTTTATTCACTTCCTTACGTTACAATACAATGTATCCTTTTTTTTTTTTATTTTTCTCAATCAAGATATTATATTACTTATTTTGTGATTTCCTCGAGAATTGTGATCGATGAATTTAAACAAAACAAAAATTATTTATTATTTCGATTGATTTTTAGCACGTTGACGTTTACAATTTTACGCTTTTTTTTTATATGTCGACGAAATAACAAAAAGAGGGTCTCCCATTTTTTTTTGTTTATATATAAAATTACCAATCGTGCATTTATCATGTTAATAAAGAAGAAAAATAAATGAGAAAATAAAATGAGAAAATTATATTTAAAACAAATTCTATATTCGCAATTTTCTAACGATATTAAATTTTGTTTTATAGAAAATATATATATATATATATATGTATGTATAGAATAATAATAATAATAATTGATTAAACGAAAGTTAAGTAATGCTCGACAGTACGTATGTGCATGTAACTCCAACGACGATGTTTACGTTAACGGGAAAGTAGAACGTGTTCTGTGTGTTTCATTATTATTTTTTTAAAATTACGATTCATTGAAAAATAAATCAACAGGATTTGTAAGAAGGTCGTGCAAAAGTTATACGAGGAACACTCGATTGCAAATTGCTAGCTAAGTGATCCATATGCAATTGTCGTTAATACGTTAATGTATTTATATATAAATACATACATACATACATACATAGGATTAATACGCGTGACTGGAATAATTTGCAAGATATTTGCATAAAATCGATTAAGAAAATTAACGAAAAGAAAAAAGAAAACAAGAAGAATAATAATAAAAAAGAAAACAAGAAAACAAGAAGAATAATAATAAAAAAGAAAAAAGGCAAATAAGAAAAAGAAAAAAAAAGAAAATAGAAAATGAAAGCATCTGGAACGATGATGATTATGAACAATACCAAGAAATGATTATTATCGTCCAATCAAACGATCCAGATTAGATAAATGTTAGATGGAAAGACAAAGATAATGAAAATAATGATACTAAGAATCGTTCTTCAGTTCCATTAAACGTCGTGTCATCTTTGTCATCATCGTTGTCATCATTGTGTTGTAGTACATCATCATTGTTCCTAAGAATCGTTTGGCCTTATTCTTATGCGGTCATGCAAATGAGAATGTTGAAAGATTTATCTTAAAGGATAATTCTTTCTTTGTTAGTTGGAGGGGGCGGGTAATACTCCCCATGTTGATGTTGATAAATTAAAAATTATTTTCGAATAAATATCGTAATAAATACAATTCTCTAGAACACACAATGTTGAATAAATTTAATCAATTTTTTTCACAAACTTTTACCTTCGTATATTATAATACAACGCGTTAGGGAAGAAGCCTTGAAAAATTGACGAGAATGATCGAGAGGTCGATGTGTTAATGAATTAAAAATTATTCGAAAAAATAAAAAAAGAAAAACACACACACACAATTAATATATAGAACAACGTTTGAATAGTTTAATGAATGTTCTCAAATACTTTTATTTCATCGAATTTAATCGATTTAACAAACCGACAATGGCTTCGTATATTATGATATAACGTTCAGGAAGTTGTTTGATCGGTTTTCGAAGCTTTGAGAAACTGTGAGAACTGTGATATCACGGTCGGAGCATTCGTTAAAGAAAAACTTGTTTTGAGTATAAAACCAAGCACATCTCTTACATTTTTCTCTTACTCTTACTCTTACTCTTAACTCTTAACTCTTACTCACTTTATGGGGGGTTACTTGTTGCTAACGTTTAATCATTCTTTTTTCTTTTTTTTCTTTAAAACGTCGATTATGGTACTGTCTCATGGTAACTCGATTCTAACGATATATATATCGTCTATATTCCTTTTGAAGACAAATTTCTTGAACAAAATCGACCTTTCTCTCTCTCTCTCTCTCTTTCTTTTTCTCAAGGAACAACATACTCGGTTTTTCTACGAAAACAGTTTTCAACAGTCAACAACAGTTCGAATACTCTCTTTAAGTTTTCTCAAGCATTCTTTTTCTTTTTCTTTTTCTCTCTCTCTCTCTCTCTCTCTCGTTGATTTGGTTGTTTTTGTTCTCGAACTCTCTTCCTCTATTTTAAACCAATTCTTCAGAGTTTTGCGTAAGCAGAGGCGGTATCCCTTTCGGGATTCGCATTAAATCAAGGATACAAGAAGTGCATTTGCAGTAGACGGGAAAACCGGTTGCACTGATAGGTGCCACTGGACTCGAAAGTCTCCGTAATCTTTCTCTCTCATTCTTTCTTTATTTATTTTTCCTTCGCAACTCCGAGGATGGAAAGAAGAGGAAGGAATTTCCAATGGAAAAGGAAACTAAGGGAAATAAAAATAAGAAGGAAAAAAGAACCGTTTGAAATACGAGGAGGATAGGCGTCAATGTAACAAAGTATCGGGACTTGTAAGTCAGATGTTGACGATTTTGCGATCGGATTACGATTCCAGTAATGTTGACCAACAACAAATAACAACAACAAAGTCCAGTTAAAG
>NW_014569588.1:213755-221691 GCF_001313835.1 Polistes canadensis
TAATAGTATATATGCATATTTATAATAAATATAAAAATATAAAAAAAGGATTAAATAAAATTGAAATTAAAATGAATTAAATCATAAATTTGCATCGAGGAAAAAGGAATAAATCATAAATTTTAATCATTGGTTCTCAATTTTCGTCAGGAATGTGCGATTCCATAAATGACGATGAAAAAAAAAAAAGAAAAAGAGAAAAGTGTGATAATAGAAATAATAATAAAAAAAAAAGAAAAAAATAAATTAGGTAGGAATTCGTAAAGGAGCGTAAGGGGGGTGGGGTAAGGATCGTGTCCTGATTTATAAATCGATTTATTGATTCGAATTGCTCAATGTGTTCTCAAAAGTAACAAGAAGATCGTAATTCTGGAGACAGCAAGAGTAAATAGGCAGGTATATATAAGATTCGGCCTTACTCTGATAAATGAACGAGTAATATAATAGGGGTCGGGGTAAAAAGAAAGGGATTGAATTGAATTGAAGGAAATTAATGATTGGAAAAGGAATAGAAGATAGAAGGAGGAAGAGGAAGAGGTAGTGATGGTGGTGGTGATGGTGGTGGTGGTGATAATGATAAAGAAGTAATAATGGTGGCATAGTAACGAAAGAAAAAAAGTAGTTGTGGGGAGGGGGTGGGATAGGGAGGGTGTTTAAATGGCGGAGGAGGAAGAAACGAAGGAAGGAACGAGACTTGTTGCCTGTAGGCTTGCTTACTTTTTAAAAATACAGTTTGTTCTCCTTTTATAAACGCCGAGATACGAGTAAAAGAGTTGCAAACCGCCAAAGAACTTACGTAATTCTCCGTAAATCCATTCTTTTCTACCCACCCTTTTTCTCTGCCTAACCTCTCCCCTCCCCACCCCAATCCCCTCCGAGTACAACTTTTCTACCAGTTTATTCGTTCGTTACTCGTTTATTTCGTTACTTTGTGTACTCGAACGTATTTTAATTTGTTTCTTTTGGTTTTCTAATTTTTTCTTTTTTTTTCGTTAACAATTTTTATTTAACTCGTAATGAGTGCTATAAATATATTATAATAGTAGTATACTTGTAGTATCAAATTGATTTCATTTTATTTTTATCATATAAATATATATTTAGTAATTTAGAAATGCAATCATAGAAATAACACAACGTTGAATAATGTGAAACGCGTATATTGGAATTTATTGTGGATGAGTTTAGGAAGTATCATATATATAATATTTTATAATGAATGTATATGATTTATTTTCTTTTCTCCTCTCTTCTTCTTCTTCTTTAATTTTTCCATAATTCTTAATTCTACCGACTCGGTCTAATAAACTCAAGTTATTTCGTTATCTTTTACGGAGGGTCATTTATCTGTACTTAATCGAGCGAATAGCAACACAGCAGATACCTCGCCTCTTTTACTCTCACTGTATAAGAAACATTCTTTACTATCGTTCTCCTCCCACGATTTGCTAAAGGAATTTTTTGCTTTCGATACTCGATGAATAACGCGTCTCGTGCCCGAGGACATAGAGAAGGGGGTGGAGTGTTTCGATATAAATCATCGTAGGGAGTTTAACGCGTGGATTGGAATATCCTTCCTTTAGAAGTGGAAAACTTAACTAGAAAGGGTTATCTGTTATACTCGGTTCTCCAAGGATTTCAAATAGCATAACGTCATCTTATAATGATCTAGTATGTAATATAAATATGTAGGAACAGAATGTACGATATATTTTTCTATTGAAAAAAACAAAGGATATTTTTTCCATTCCGTAATATTAATTGCTAAATTCTCGACGATTTATTTTCGGTAGAATAAAATATATCATTTTTTTTGTAGATATATATTTATATATATATTTTTTTTGATTGAATAATATATAATATAAAAATAAAAAGAATTTTTGTGTAATTAAAGAGAAAATCAATTTTTATCTATAACATAATATAAATAAATAATATAAATAGAAAAGAGAGAATCTCGTTGTAAGAAAAATATAAATCAACGCATTACATTGGAATGTCTCGAAGAAGTGGAAACTTCGCGCTTGAGAGAGAAAGGGTATTTATTTATTGATATTTTTCTTAGATTCAAGAATAATTTTAAATCGTTCAACGTGTTCGCGTGTTACAAAATTAATTTACAAAATATATTATAATGTTATAATAAAAATATTTAAAAAATATCAAATCTCTTTTCATCGATATAAAAATAAATACAATATCATTGTATATTATTTATTATCAGGAAAAAAACAACAAAATTGTTTCCTTTAAGAGAAAGAAGAAAGGAGGCGGATGGGGCTTTTTTTGGGAAGGGTGGGGATGTTGATGAGGGGGACAACTGAAAGAAAAAAAAAAAAAGGATAAGAAAAAAGATTGAGAAATCTTTTGGAGAATTGGAGAGTTCTCGTTTTGACGTAACGCTGAATTGTACGTGGAAATATTTCGCGTACAAGATAGACAGGTGGGTTCTCGTTTTAAATATCGTAGAAATACTTTTATCTCATTCAGTTTTGGGTTCACACTACGGAGATATTACGGCATCTTGGAACACCGTTTATAATGACGCTGTTATCGAGTGTCTACAAATTTACATAATATTTTGGTCAGCACTCCGGCAAACCTTTCTCGCAAACGCGAGATCCGATCGATGTTTAAATACACTCTCACGCATGCTTACGCATATATATACAAACACGTAAGTACACACACGTGAGCAGAAAAATCTACGATCACGATAATGATTGATTCCGACGTACGATTAATTAGTTCAACTGTAATATTATATTTCGACAGAAATTTCAAACCTATATATTATACCATTATTATAATAATTATTATTATTATTTATTTATTTATTTCATTTTGCAATTTGATAGAGAAAGGAGAAGAAAAAGAAAAGGAAAAGAAAAGGAATAGGAAAGGATGGGGGGGGGGAAATAATCGCATAGTTTCTTATTGCATGCAAATTCGAATCAAACGTCCTGTTGCGTTTTATAAAAAATAAAAAAAAAATATAAAACCTCTCCTTTCCCCCCCCCCACCCATTCCCTTACCCTCCTCCCCATTAACAGGGAATGATATTTTATCGATCGTATGCGCAATATCGATGCGAAATATTTATAGATCACGATAGATCTCGTTCCCCTTGATAGAAACTTTATTCTAGTTTTCTCGCTTATGGTTGGTATAAGTCAACTTCATTGCCCGGAGATTAATATGCTAAATAAAAGTAAAGTAAAGTAAAGTAAAGTAATTATTATTGATCAAAAAATCAAGGTATACGTTAGGAAAAGAAAGAAAAAAAAAAGAAAATAAAGAATAGAATTTTCTTCGAGTACTTGATCGAACGTTTTCTTATTGGATCATCTAACTATTATTACGATTATTGTATTTTTGAAAGCTCGCAATGGGAGTTTTTGAAATATCATAGTTTAATAAATGAATAATACCGATCAATCAAATGAATTATTATCGATCATATATCTTTTTCGTGACACTTACATTAATAAGATCAATAATATGTTTTCTCTGATCAAAACTCGTAAGATCCGAAGTAATATAACTGAAAAAAAAAGCAAAAAAATGTGTATCGTATAATAATCTGCAAAAAAACAAAACAAATCCAATTAACGATATTAATTAATAATATCGATCGATTAATAAACAATTAAAAAAAAAAAAGGGAAAAAAACATAGCAGAAAAATTCAAACCGACGATCAATTTCCATTCCATTACAACGATGATAACAGCTGATAAGAGATATGAGTGGACATCACAAAATTGTCAAGTAATAACAATAATAATAATAATAATAATAATAATAATAATAATAATCAAAGAAAAAATGAAGAAGAGAAAAAGAAAGAGGTATAAAACGAACATGTTCTCAACTTGGGCGGTCGTTCAGTTCGTTCGGTCGGTCGGTTTTTGATCACCCCACCCTTTCTCCTTTTGGAATAACTAGAAGAAGAAAAAGAAGAAGGGAGGCAAGAGGAAGAGGAAGGAGAAGCAAGAGGAGAAAGAGGAGGAGGAGGACAGAACGTAATATGTAGAGAGACTTTGGCTGGTACACAAGATCTCGCGTGAAAGTAAGTCTTCCAGTTGACTGAGAACGCGTGTCCACGGGTCCTGTTAGTTAACTTACCTCCGTGAAAGAGAGATACACTGTGTCGAGAGGGTGGGGGTTGGGGGGGGTTGAGGAATCAACCTAAAGAAGGACTTAACAAGTGAGTGGTAAGAACAAGATATGTAACATCAAATATAAGAGAAAAATAAAAATAAAAGGTAAGAAGAAAAATAATAATAATAATAAGAATAAGAATAAGAAGAAGGAAGTAGGATAGAAGAGAGTGAACGAAATTTGCGAGAAAACAAAATTTATCAAAGAAAATAAAATAATAGAAAAAAAAAAAAAGAAGGGAAAAAAAAACACACGGAATATTTATATTTGGCGGAGGAAAGGCAAAGGAGGAAGAAGAGAGTGAACAAAATTTGCGAGAAAAAAAAAATAATAAAAATAAGGAAAGAAAAAACACACGGAATATTTATATTTGGCGAAGGAAAGAGGGGTGGGGAGAAATTCGCAACAACCCCTTGTACCCTTCTGTCTATTACGTTTGAACGGTAAACTACTGCTCATTCTGTTGAGTTAGCAGCACACCGTGTTCTACCGAGCGTTCGATAGCCCCGGATAGGAGGTTTGTCCTCCTCCTCCTCCTCCTACTCCTCCTTCTTTTCCTCCTTCCCCCTTTCTCCGCGGACACACTCTAAGGGAGACACGGAAAGCAGCAACCGGGCCGACACTTTGCCAGACGCCGTCTTTCCGGACGGATCCGAGAGTACCACCTATCGATATCATCCGTCATTATTCTTGGGTTTTTTTTATCTAACTTTTTTCGTTCGTTTGTTCGTTTGTTTATTAGTTAATTCGTTTTTGTTTAAAAAAAAAAAAAACAATCGATATAATTATTTTATTATTTATAAAACAGAACCTTATATACAATCTTATCTAACGTTGTTTCGTTGTTTCTTTTTTGTCAAAGAAAAAAAAAGAAAGAAAAGAAAAAATATAAAAAAAATTAGAAGAATATTTCTAAACGAAATTTGAAATATTACGTAGAATGACATTCGAGTATTATAAAATAATTATTGGTAACGTTATTACGAGTCGTCCTTGTACAAGAATTAAATATCGATTTAAGATTATTCATTATTAATATACGAGAGGATTTGTCTATTAGATTTCTTTCCCTTTCTTTCTTTCTTTCTTTTTTCCCACCGTTAATTCAAAAAAAAAAACAGGGAGAATTCAAAATTCGAGAGAAAATAAACTGGCAAAGATAACGGGGTTCCGCGTATCAATCCGATCCTCCTCTCACCGTGGAGGTTCTCGATCCTAATCGATCTTACGCGAGTGATTCGATAATAATCATCGAACCGATCAAATACGAAGATAAAAACAAAGTGTATATAAAAACAAACGTGTAATTAATTGGTGAAACATAATCAATCGACGATCAAAAGTGTTTGTTTTTTTTTTTGTTTAACAAAGAGACAAGTAATTCTTTTAACCCGTTCAACCCCGTATCAAATCAAACTCACACCCCGTTCATCAAACTTCCACCTCCACCCCAATCTCCCCCAAATCCTTCTTTCTCTTTCTATATTATTCCAATATTAATACGCAATCGATAAATATCATCTACGATTGGATATATACATATATTTAAAGTAGTGACAACCGGTAAACAAACACACATACACACGTACATACACACACACACACGAGGCAAAGTTTGTTAAAAGTGTTTTCTTCTCAGCGATTATTAAGTGACGATAAACTTTCTCTCTCTTTCTCTCTATTTCTTTCTTTCTTTCTTTTTTTCTTTCTATCTATTTCTATTTCTCTTTCTATCTCTTTCTATCTAAAGCAACGAACGAGGTCGAGAGTTTCTTAGCGAGTATGAGAGAGGCGGCAATTATCGCCGTTTGCCTTCTGGGCTTCGTCACCGCTGGTAGTCCCAGATTACCCAGGACTTCTGCGGATCAACGCAACACTCGCAATGCCAGTGTCAACGTTGCCAATGTCACCGGGAATTCACTCCCACCGCCTACTCGTGGTTCCCAAAGGAACAGGTAATTCATTTCTTTTTTTTTCTTCTCATTTTATTATATTAATTACCATATTTTGATCGTACGTTATCGTAAGACAGGAAATTCATTCGTAATCGATTTTTGGAAATATTAGGGTGAATCAGAAAATGTTCGTGCGTTTTTTCAATTAAATATTTTCAAAGTATATTCTTAAAAAAAAAGAAAAACACATTGATTATGTAGTTTGCAACACAATTTATAACACAATAAACGCACGAACTTTTTTCTGGTTCATCATAATAATATACGAGGAAACACAAAGGTTTAAACAATTTTTTATTTCTTTTCTTTTTTTTTTAATCATTCATTGACACTACCTATCGCGATTGGTCTAATGATCGATTAAGAAAAAATAGAAAAAACAATACATATATATATATGTATAATGTAGAACGTGATTTAAATCGATCGTAAGCCTAACAAAATATTTTCTTTTACTTATTGTTAGAAACGAACGATGCATCTTTTCTTTAATGCATATTTATCGCACTGTTTTTTTTTTATTTTTAAAACAAAAAGTACCTCGTTCTAACAAAATCACTGGGCGCGGTTCGTTTGACCATTTGCTCGTTGTTGTAGGTCTAACAGCTGTTAGAATGAATTTTTGCTAACAACATTCTATGTGTTATTGAAATTTGTATTTTCTTCGATGATGAAAAACTGGTGTTTTGTGATCGATTAAAGAATCTGAACGTAAGCTAGAAGATATATATTTATTATATTATTCCATTATTTTTTTTATGTAGATTTTTTTTCGGACAACCCTATATATATATTTACGTGATAGTTGATGAAAAGATTGCTATAAAACCGGCTATACTTCTAACATAAGTTTTCTTCGTTGTATTTGATCGCATACGCCCCACAAATACCGAACTTTCCATTCAAGTTTCATGAAATATTTGAGTTATTTTTGTTTCTACACGGGGTCGTATACGATCAAAACATTTTAAAAAGTTCATTGAAAATCTTGTCTTGAATTTATATTTATAAATATCACCTTCGTCAAATAAATATCATTTTTCAATTTATAATTATCTTTGTTTAACAAATATTAATCTTTGGATTTATATTTTATTGTTAAATATTATTATTATTATATATTATCGATACAGATTTGTGTAAACGAATGAAGGTGTTTGATCAAGGTTTTTTTACTTACGTTTAATAACAAAAATATTGAATTCGTGTTTTCGCGAAGCAGGGTCATCATTTCGTACAAATAAAAGAGTACACGACCACGTACACGGGGGGTTTATACGTAAAAATGAAAAAAAAAAAAAAACACGTACAAGTGCAGTTGTATAACGACGGGCGGCCCAGATTTTGCACGAAGGACAGAAAATACATGTAAATCTGTAACAAAAAATATCGTTCACTTTGATTACATCTCTTTCTCTTTCTCTTTATTTTTTAATATTAATTTCTACGACATAATATTGTCCTTGAAAGTCAACGAAAGGAATTTCTATCGAACACTCTGGGTGTCGATGTCTTCGATAATTCTCGTATTACACGCAAGTGGAACGTGCTTTATGTAGAACAACGTGTTTTATTGAAAGCCAATGAGCTAACTAACACACATAAGCGATATAAAAGTATTATTAATTATATTCCCTTTCTATGATTACCTCTTATCGATTAATTCATTTGTTTTTTTTTAAATCGGAAATCACATAAATAAACGTTTCAATTGAAATCTTTCCTATATTATGTATATATATACACATATATATTTATAATATATTTATTGCGAAATATAATATGTGACATATGTGTTACGAATATTATATATTT
>NW_014569588.1:221931-246971 GCF_001313835.1 Polistes canadensis
ATATCCCATATATATATATATATATATATGGGATATAGGTGATTCAATAGAATGAATTTGATTTTATAACTTTCTTACAAATTAAACAAATTTTATAATGCTTCTTACTCTATTCTTCTTCTTCTTCTTCTACTTGTTTTTTTCTTCTTCTTATTCAAGTATTCTTCTTCTTTCGGATTCGTTAAAAAGATGCGGAAGAAGTTTCGTGCGATCGCTCGCGCAGAACCTCTTAGAAATTTTTTTTATTTAAACGGATCAACTGACGTAACGCGATCTAAAGAGAAAGAGGATCGAAAATCGATAGAAAAAATACATAGAAAAAAAATATTACAATGTATACGCGACTTACTAAACGAAAAAAAAAGACAAAAAAAAGCACGATGAAAAATTTAACTCGCTGATATCTTAATATGGTGGAATTTAATTAGAAAACACGTTGTTGTAAACAAAAATGAGAAAGAAAAAAAAGAAAAAACACACACACTGAAAAATAACTGCGAGAGACTACAAATAAGTGACGTAACGCGATCTAACATAAGTGAAAGAAAAAGATATATAAGTATATATAGAGATAAAATATAAATTAAACTCGACTACTATATAAAATATAAAAACTCAAACATACCTTTATCCTCTATATGGCGTTAAACTAGAAATACAACTATAAAAAAAAAGAAGAAAAAAAGAAAAAAAAATGAATAAAAAAGGAAAAAGAATGAAAAGGAGGAAAGAAACAAAAAAAGAAAATAGAAAGAAAGAAATAGTCGTTGGACTACAAATAAATGGAAACACCAAAGAGTATTTATATTCTTATTGGAAGCAACGAGTTATCCGAATGTCCAAGCATAGAAACTGACCTATTCGTCGTATATATGTTACATATATATATATGTGCATGTATACCTTTCGATAAACGAACACCTACTACAAAATGCAATTCGAACGTGCATTACGTTCCTTTCCTTCGTTCAAACGAGAAAGTAATACACGTATGTACGTACCTTTGGTATCTATAAATGTATGTGTATGTATATATGCACATGAATGAATGTATGTATGTATGTATGGTAGATTCATGACCGTATTGTATTATTGCGACGTCCATAAATTTCGTGCACGGTGCAGGAAGTAAAAGTTCGACGTTTATTATCCCCCGGTGGTATCATTGCAAATGCAATATTGCATTGTCTAAACATAATCTGTTTCTCTCTCTCTCTCTCTTTTTTCTTTCTCTCTTTCTAATCTTTAATACTCTATTGAAGTAAAATTAAATTCAATTAGTATACCAACGATATCTTTTACCCCTAACATGATAATCATAATCTTTTAATATAAAGGTATTATTCAATATTATGAATGGGAATTTATAATAATAAGTCTACGAGTTATATGTATAACCTATAGATGATTAAATGTAATTTTTAATAGGTATGTATATATATACGATATTCGAAGAGAAAGAAAAATAAATAACGTTTATTTATCATCAATTAAGTAAATAATCGGTGGCACGTTTAATTGGATTTAATAATGAGTCTCGATTGAAAATAGAAAAAAAAACGAATATAATTGTGAACGGAATAATCGTTGGAATAATCGATAAGTAATTTAAATATTTTGCTATCTTTGAAAGATAAGATAAAATAACGTTTTGAATAAAACATAAATTATAAAACTCGACTAATATTGTGTTATATATTAAATAAAAAAGAAAAAAAAGGATACAGGTGGAGGGGGGGGGGGGGTTAGGAGAAAATTTGAATCGGTACGATTCGTTAACACGATTTAAAAATCACGAATAATGGAAGAACAAAAATTACAAATAGCAAGTGAACAAAAAATAATATCAATATATTATAATGATTGAACTTATTATAGAATGTGTGGTATTTAAAGAAGAAAAAGAAGAATAGAAAAAAAAGGAAGGAAGGAAGGAAGGAAATAAATAAAAATAATGTTCCAAATACATAGTATGGCATACCTTGTCCCTATAAAGCTGCAACCACAACGTCGTGAATCATACAAACCACAACACAGTATGCGGTATTCTTTGTGGAAAACGGTGGGGAAGGGGGAGGGGGAGGGGGTTTGATGGGAGGTCTTGAATGGGTGGTTTCGTGGTCGATGTATAAATAATAGGATTTTGTACTGACGCGAGAAATATATCCTTCGTGTATAACAATGTAGCTCGTGCAGAAGTTTGGAAAAAACACGTGTTCGAATAGAAAGAGAGTTAGGGTTCGTGAAGAGGATCTGAGAATTCAACAAGGAGGAGGAGATGGTGGTGGATGCAATATTGATCGAGATTCTTCGTTCGTACGTCACGATTCAAGACGATATGTGAACATACATACTTATATACATGCATACATACACTAATATAGATATACTCGTATGGACATATTTATTCATCTTCCTCTCTCTCTCTCTCTCTGTTGCAAAATATTCTTACTTCGTGCCACATATATTTTCTTCCTTTTTTTTTATTTTTTTTTTCATCCAATTATCTTTTACCATCGAGATTTTTCTAATCGTAAAATACGAACCTTAGCAAGCAATTCAATAAGGAATTAAATGTGATTTACGAATACTTTTCTTTCGATTTCCTTTTGATTTCACATTTTATTCTTCTTTTTTTAATCGATGCATAATTTTTTATATTTGCAATAAATTTCTTTAGAAGTAATTTTTATGCTTCTTATTTTTTTGATAATTAATGTTTTATACAATTTGATAAATATGTTATTAATATAATATAATTTTGTTGTTGTTGTTAAAATTTTAAAGTTATTAATATTAAATATTTAATTAATATATATAAATCAAATATTGGATAATATGTATATTTTAGAGATTATTAGATTATTATTTATTAATAATTAGTCTATATTATATTTATATATATTATATATTTATATGTGTTATATATATATTTAATAATGAATATATTTTAGACAATCTTATAGAGATTGTGCAAATGAAACGGGTTCGTATGTAGGTGAGAAATATAATAACACGAATCTGGGCCGCTACTTGAGTATCGATATATCGATGAAACGAGTCGTCGAACGAGGAGAACGTAACATTTCGATTTTACGAGAATACTTAAAACTTACTAAGATATTTCTCGTAATACGTGAGATTAAATAATAACTGTTTAATTATTATTATGTAAGATGGGAGGTTTCGATTTTAAAAAAAGATCGTAGGTGCCTTTCCACACATACGTACACATGCTAGTGTTGTCTACTTGGTCACCGTTACAAGTTTTCGTGGGAATAAAATTGTTATCTGTGAAATCTGTAACGTAACAGTACACATAAAAATACATATACGTATATTACATTTCATATAATTTGTGTATACATGCATAATATATATATATGTAGTCCAGATTCGAAAGAGAATGTTTTGTATCATTCCAACATCTATTGTTTTAAATATTACACATAAATTTGACATAATTTATAATAAAAATTCACGATTGTAAGATTAAATATAAACAAAACAGAAATATAATACCACCTGTCGCAAATGACCCACGTGGGTTCGTTGTAAGAACAGACGTCAGTGTGAACAAATCAAATCTAATCAAACGTAACCAATATCGATAATACTATCATTTTTTTCGTATATATATTCACATGATTGCTCGGTGTATATCCGAAACATTAACGTATAAGAAAAACAAACCCAGATATTCGATCTTTCACCGGACACATGTTTGGTACGTGTCGACATTCACCATGTGAATCTTATACATCCTCCAATTTCGATCTTTCACAGTAACATATATATATAATACTTAAAAAGATGTATATACTTTAAAGAGATATATAATGTGTGTAAGACCGAAAAGGACGTCATAATTCAAGTTCGCCCTTATTTGTCAAAATCATGTTCGACTCGAAACGAAGACTCACTCACTCACTCAGTTATACAGAAAGAAATAAAGGAAGAAAAAGGATAGGAAACACCTCGCAATAATTTATTTCCAGTTTCCTCTGTTGCATCTTTGACTCGATCGGACGTAAAAGAAAGCATGAAAGCATGAAAGAAAGAAAGAAAGAAAGAAAGAAAGGTATCCGATTGGCTGGAAGAGATAGCCGTACCTCTGTCGTTATGTAAATGGCCTATAATAATCGTATGGTAAGTCCCAGAACGGTCTGTGCTTTCGATTATGAAACGTTTAACGCGAGCAACGCGTGTAATCCAACACAACTTCTCGGTTGCTGTTGTTGTTAACTTGGCACGCACCAAAATGTCAATGACATTTTGCTCGAACACTTATCTTACCGCGCCCCGTATAAAGATCTATCACACGAATTATGTTAGTATAATAAATTCGATTTATATTCCATTTAACCAACCCCCTTTTTGAACCCTTTGAGTGAGGAATGTGCCTAACTATTGCAAGCGATGAGAATTGGATTGATTTTTTTTTCTGCTAATGTGAAAATATAAGTCATATTGATAAAATTCAAGGAAAGACAGAAAAGAATTTTTTCGAGCCAAGGAAAATCGATAAAAATTGATAAGCGCATATATGCGTCTTTAGTCTATATAGATTGCTTTCATTGGACGCATATATGCGTCTATATCACTCAAAGGTTTTATTACAAACGAAACAAAATAAAAACACATACATAGGCTCTAACAGGTGATATAATCCGTTCCACACACTTTTAAATATTTTCCTATAATTTTGACAGGGTAACGGGTCTTTTACAAGTTAAAGAAAAATAAGAATTAATAAAATTGACAAATATATTACATTTATGGGATTATTATTATAATTATTAATTGAAAGGATCGTTTTTCGAAATGCTGAAATTAAAATAAAAAAAGATAATAAATAAATTAGAAATCTAACGGTACGTTAATATACATACACACACAAAATTAATCTTTTATATATATTTAATATGTCAAATATGTAAGAATCTGTAGATTGTTTATATGTATATATGAAAAGAAAATGAATTAGATCGTATCTAATTGACTGCTTTAAACGTAACATCCGACATTAACGAGTTCCTGGGACATCTTATATAACTCTTTGGTCTAACGTTCGATGAATGTGTTTTTTTTTTTTTGACTTTTACTCAACGTTGCAATCGGACGTTGACTTTCGACGCATCAAATGTCAGGGCTTTTACTCTCTTTTCCTCTCTCTTTCTCTTTCTCTTTTTCTTTCTCTTTCTCTTTCTCTTTCTTGTTTTTTTCTTTTCTTTTTTAAAAGGAACTACATAATTTGCGATTACGCACGTATTAGAATTTGATAATATTAGACACATAATAGATTACAATTGTGATGCAATCATAATGATTGTATACGCGAAATATAAAAATACAAAATGTTACGAAAAGAACAAAATTAGAAAAAAAATGAGGCCAAGAAAATTTGTCAAATTTGTTCCGGTGCCAGGTGAGAAATCAAAAGTGACGTTTATCCTTGTTATAATAATTTTACGCGATTATCCATTTGTAAAACGAATCGACAAATGATCCTTTGATATTTTGCAATCGACTAATTCGATTGTAAGAGAGTAGTGATGGTGTTATAAGTAAGCAAAATAAAAAATGTTATATCATTGATCGCTTTTTTATTTGTTTTATATATATATATATACGTGATTCTTCTCTAATGAACTGGGATGAACTCGATGTGTCATTGTAATCGATGCACAGTTAGAATTTCTATCGTATATCCAAGCTTTGTAAGAAGTACGAATGAAAGGAGACATTATATATGTATATGTATATAACATCGAAGGCTATCGTAATCATCTGACGGGTTCGAAGCCTTCACTAAGTATATAATACCATTATACGGTATACATTTTATATTTATATACATTACATAGTATATATTGAATATTCATAGAACATATACAAGTCGATTTAATATTAACTATTATGAATTATTTATAATAAAACGAATATATACGCGAGATAATTCGTTTATCGAACGAGAAACGTTGATTGTATTATTTTTATTGACAATTTTTGATTCATTCATTTTTCGTCACTTTCATTGGTAGCTTAAACGATTAAAAGAAGAAAAAAAGAAAAAAAAATATATATATATATAATTAAATTAATTAAATATTTATAATATTATATAATAATATATTTATATAATTATATACATATATTCAAAAATAAATTATTCAAATTGAATTTTTTTGATAATAATTTATAATGTTTTTGAACCAACCTGTAAATGTACACAACACACAGAGAATATATACGTTTTAATATGTATGCGAATATTATACGTAACACGTTATCCTTATTTTCAACGTTACCTTGCCGAGGGACTTCGGCAGATCGAGGATTGCCAGAAGCATATCGAGTCTCGGATCTTTTCATCTCCGAATTTCTTCATCATACCTTACAGTACAGTTGGTTTTAAAGTCTTACTTTATAAGAGTGTTACGATACGACGAATGAAACAAACAAAAAAAGAAACGAGATAATAAAAGTTTCAAAGAAAAAGATAATACGAGCCACGCGACCCATTTTAACGCGGACAACCAACCAACCATTCGATCGATCATTATGAATCGTCAAAATGTACCGCCCACGAATGTTCTTTCTCTCTCTTTCTCTCTCTCTCTCTCTCTCTCTATATATATATATATTTATCCTTCTCTTTCTCGTACCACCTGTAAAATATAATTTCTCTTAGAAGAGAAATGACATAATAATAATTCAGGTAGGAGACGCGTTATTAACCGCAAAACGACACAACGACAGTTTTTATCTTTCGAACGAAGTTTTAAAAACATCGTCGGAAGTTACAGTCGTTGTTTCTTTTTTTTTTTTCCTTTTTTTTCTTCTTCTTCTTTCTTGTCAAGTAGTATTTCACTATTCTAAAGTATTTATTTTGTGCACCATGATAGGTGCGGTTGTTGTCATATAATAGCCAAGTACGACAAAAGCAAGCCGAGATCGAGTTAAAAATCGGTATTTCCCGTTTTTGCCAGATGTCTTATATAAATTATAAAGAAACGAAGGACACACCACAGAAGAAGAGGAGGATACACATACAACAAACACAATTACAAATACACGTGCATAGGACTTATACACATATACGTATACAATATATATATATATAAAGTATATATTTGTATGTATTCGTAATGTATATATATATATAAATGGAGAAAAGAAGTGATGGCAATGAGGGTTGCGGGGGTGAGGGAAATATATGCGAGCTCTCGATATATCGTGCTCGATTCCATGAATCGTCCCTTTCTCCAACACGTAGATCACGTTCGCACAAGTAGTAGTACTTACTTACTTTCGTTCTCTGCTCCGGAGAACGCAAGGAGCCGTAAAAGCTGTTCTTACATAATCGCAACCTGTCCTCCGGACAATCCGGTCTCCTATATACGCGTCATACGTGTATGCGTCAAACGTTACGTACGTTATAAGAACAGTCCTGAGAACGGATCCTTCCGAATTCGAATTTTCCCGCTTTTTCCCGCCATTACATCTCCTACGTTTCTTACATTTTAATTGGATAATTGTATCGGCTAATTACAAGCGGGAAAATTTGAATTCGATAAGTGTGATTAACTAATAAGCGTGAGTGTGTGTGGATTTTTTCAATTTGTTTTAAATAATTAATATCACATACGATAAATATTATATATATAAATAATTAATTTAATATTAAAATTAATATATAAAATATAATATATATTCGTATGTGTGTAAACGAACGAGTAGAGTAGGTCGAGTATGTTATGAGAATTGACGATGTATTAAATTATACTGACTCTCTATGTGAATGTACTCGGCACATTAACGCACACGCCTACATATCTTTGCATATCAAATATATAAAACGTACAACGTTCTACTTAAATACATTTCTATCGCGTTAAGATAGAATATGAGGTAGAAAGATTAAGAGTAGAAAAAAATAATCATCATCATAGTTGAGAATAGTTGCGAATAGAAATGAAATATCTTTGTACGTAAGCGTTCCTTTCTTTTCTATGTCAACATAGTTTCGTTTTTATCGTTTATTTCTAACCAATCCTGAGCAATTATAATTGTTGACTTCTCGTTTAAACTTAAACTTTATTCATACTTGTCACGCGAAACAATTATAATTAAAGAAAAAAATAAAAGGATTATCTTCGGAATCATTGCATGCACGCACGCACGCACGCACGCACGCACGCGTGCATATAAACGCACACGTATGTATACGCTTATGCTTGACTAACGTAACACGAGGAAGACGGACATAAACGATTTTACCACAAAACAAGAGGGTGTATTTGCGGTTATTTCCATCTCTGTCCAACATTTGTACAAAATAAGAAAAGACGAATAACTATAGCATATATAAAACATATTATATTAATATAATTCTATATGTTATGTGTCTCCACCCAATCATTTTTTGTTCCTTTCCTTCTAATCCATATGGTGTCCCAATTGAAGCGTATCATTCAAATACTTCCTTCGTTTTGTTCTAATGTTTGTGATATAATTTGAATGATCTTTAAAACAAATATATTTTTGCTGGGTTATTTTTTCTTTTTTTTTAAGTTCCTTTCTTCAAAATTAATTGTACTTTTTTTTATATATTATATAATGGAATACGATACTTCGAATGGTTTATTTGGAATGCAATAATATTGATAGGATAACGTTAAAAGAATAAAACTGTTATAAATGTTATTATTATAATATCCCAATTATAATACGAGAATATATATTTTATATCAATAGTTGTCAATTAAAACAATTCTAATTTGAATTAGTAATATAATAATAATAATAATAATATTATAACTATAATTAGATATTATAAGAAACATTTAAAACACGACACGTTTAAGGGGAGACTTTGATCTCGTAAGGAGAAAGAAAAAGGGAAAGAGATGGAAATAAAGAGAAAGAGAAAGAAAAAGAGAAAAAGAGAGAGAAAAATAAATAAAAAGAGCAAATACAAGGCAAATAGAAACGATCCAGAGAGAACGTAAGTAGGAATCGTTGAGGTGCCCGCCGATTGGTGAAAGTGCACGCGCGGGTGCAACGCTTAAAAAACCACTTAGTCTGTGTGCACGTGTGTGTGTGTGTGTGTGTGTGTGTGTGTGTGTGTGTTACTATGTTACTTCCCTTCGTCCTCGAGTTCGCCTTCTCCCTTCGCTTTTTACATCGATTTCTTCGAGAGAGACACGACCTCGCATATAACTCTGCTCGAACACCACATGTCACGCCGATCCGCTTACTTTGATCAGCAACAAATCTTATTATAGATATACTCTACGCGTACTATAACACACACGAGCGCATGAGTGTGCTTTAAACTTTTTCCTATCCTAATTTGTAAACGAATATTAACGTTAAACCTAACAACGACACTTCGTGTATACTTATTTTTATCGTAAAAGGTTAAATGACCGATTTAAAAAAAAAAATGAAAGAAAACCATATTATATTTTCAGTATAGTATGAGATTTTTAGCCAATTGGATGGTTAACGATATACATTGTTTTATTTAGAAATAAATAATCTACATTTTATGCGTTTTAATTGTATTTTTTTATACAAGATTTTTATAAATTACCACATCCTTACAAATTACGGGATGCATTTTTATTTGATCGCGCGTGATAAGTTTAATATTAATTAATAACAATTCGTAGGATTTTATTATAAAAATTAAATTATAATAAAATTTTATATATTACACACAGAGTGTTATATATTTTTATTATTATTTATATTATATAACACAATAAACACTATTCTCATTATATCGAAGATGTGAAAATATGAATTCAAAATCATTTTCTAACGACGATATTACATTATTATAAATTTATACTTGCCATTCGATCGATTATTTGAATAAAAAAAAAGGAAAATAAAAAGAACAAACGTGTGAATAATTTCTCGATATCGGTAAAAAAAGAAAAAAAAGAAAAAAAAGAAAAAAGAAAAACGGTCTCGTACGTGCGTATATTATTTCTGTCAATTATCTCAGGTATAGTTAACGGGAGAGAAGGGAGTGGAAGATGATTCACTATTAAGCGTGCAACATTTGAATGTAATAATAAATTCTATTCGATAATACATCGAAGATTAACATTGATCAAGCAAAATTGAATTTTATTTCAAACGATTGGTTAATTCGCAAATCATAATATTGTATAGACGTTAAAACCTGACACAGGATACTAACGTAATTCTTATTTATCTCTGACGCAAGATTTAGACGATAACCATCCAGACACTCTAACAAACACAACACAACCAACAAACATCAACAACGCACGTCTCTTATAAGAATCTGTTAGAAAGGTAAGGCGCATGTGCCCTCGATTTGTAAGAACTCTGTTAACAATTTTACGTTTCCTTTATTATTTTTTTTTTCTTCTTCTTCGTAATAATAACAATTATTATTACAACAAATGAAACATCAATAACAATAATAATAATAATAAATTTCAATACGATTAAATGTAATCAATCAATCGCGCAAAGAAGAAATCAACTGTCAACGTTTCCTCTTATTTTTCTTTTTATTTTTCTTTCCATTTTGCACCCAACCCCCCTCAACTCTCTCCCCCCCTGCCCCCTGTCCACACCTGCCCGATCTCTAGATTTATTTCTCAAGAGTTTCGATGTCGTTAAACGAACGAACGAGTAGAAACGTAATAATGATCGAGAACGACCTTCAATCTAATTAATACATATACGTCTTTTTCTCTTCCATTGTTTTATAATATAACCCTCGTTTTGTTGTAATTCAATTCCATTTTAATTTAACACGAGAGACGTATCCAGGACAAATCCGTCTTTGGATTTATTCGTCATGAATTATGAGGAGGGGCGGGAAGGATGGGGGGAGGGAAGGTGTTCGTTAAAGCTAAAAAGTTTATTCCGTTAACCCCCCCCCCTCCCCCTATCTTTTCGATATTTTCTTTTGGTCTCCTAGATCATCGTAAATTGCATCATTGCATCATATAAAAAAAAAAGGCTATTGCATTTCCTGATTTCCGAGGAAAAACTTGGAACGTTTATGCGAAAAATTTCGTACGAAACGAATCGAACGTTAAACAAATAAAAAATGAATTGGAAGAGTTTATGTGGAGAGGGGGAGGGGGAAAGAATCTAACTTTCCGATCGTGCAATATTCTAGAAAATAAATATCTATATATATATATATATATATTTTATCGGAGTGCTAATTTTGAATTTGAAAAAGGTGAAAGCCAGTCTCAACCGTGTCCGCGGTTTACCTACCCATCATGCAAAAGACTGGTTTTGCGTAGAAACTTCCAAGTTATCCCGTGAATCCGTCGTCCTCCATTCATTTCGCTTTCGAAAGCAAAGTACATTATTTTTTTGGCATTTTTTTCTTTTTATTATTATTACTTTTATTATTATAGAAAATGGGCAGGTTTCGCGAGTAATGCGATTTATCTGGACTAAAACGTATAATAAGTATCGTACTGATAAGTTGGAAATGAAAGATACGAAAAGAGAGAGAGAGAGAGAGAGAGAGAGAGAAAGGAAATCAGAAAGTACTGTGATCCAAAATTAGGCTTCTAGCTTTTTGTAATTCTACAATCTAGGTATAAACGAAACGTTGATTAATTAACAAAATTTATCGGAGGATAATAATTCATTAACCCACATTTTGAAAGTTTATATATTATAAATATATATAATTATAAATATATTATATATTATAATATTAATATAATTAATTTTATTTAATTTTAATTGTTGTATAAATTTATATTTAATAATTATATATATTATAATAGGATGATAAATAGGGGTGTAGAGGGGTAAGAAAAATTAATTGGAATGGTGTGGTAACTCAAGAAAAATAATTTCGATTATTTTTAAAGGATCGAACACACAGAAAATTCGCGTTTGATTTAAATGTAAGGAAGGTAAACTTAATTCGTAACAAGACCAGTTTTAAGAGCATGAATAAAAAATTCCTATTTTTAAATTCACATGTACTTACAGGTATTATCGGTCGATAGCTTTTATTTCTTTGTATCTTTAAAGACACACCTAACTCAGAATCCGAATTTAGCAATTATACGGAATTTTTCCTCGAGGGGAAAATTGATTTAGTATTGAGGCGAACATAAACTATATAAAGGAGTAAAATACCGATGGTTAAATGCGATGTACATTTTTACAACGCTACCGAAGGGGGGAAAAAAACTACTTATACGAATCCAATATATCAAGATAAAAATACCTTTTTCACATTTCAAAGTTAGACAATAAATAATTCGTTCGTACGTAACACGTTTGATCACATTTTTCTTTTCTTTTTTTATAAATATAATTATAATTATTTACGAAAGATAAAAGAATTATATAAGATCGGATAGAATGATAAAATATTTCAAACGTTTCGATGTTAGATAATTATCGTGTATACAGAAATAGTTTAGATTTTTTCTTGCGATTTGTTTCTTTTTTTTTTCCTTTCTTATTTTTATACTGTAATATAATTATCACAGAAATATGGGTTGCTTCTCGATAAAATATCTCTTTGTTTTTTCTTTTTTTTTCTATTAAACAATATTATTATATTATATTATATTTATGAAAGGTTATATCCGAATTAGATCGAAAGATAAAATATCTTACTCTCGTTTCGAAATTGAAATAAAATAATAATCTAGTATGTTATATACAAACAACATTTATTCGCGTCATTTTTATCCTATCAATATTTTCTATAGTGTGTGTGTGTATTACACATATCATTATTAATTAATATATATATTATATTTTTTCTATAGTAGCGTATTATATGTTGCTCACCCCTTTTTTTGTTTAATTTGTTTTTATTATATATATAAAAACAATATTATTACACCTGCAACAATTCTTTTTCTTTTTTTTATTTCTAGATTAACTTTCTCGATCAATAGCATTAAAATATGCTTTTTTTTTTACACAGATAATATATCTGGATCGTAAAAGAAAAAGAAAATAAAATAAAATAAAATAATTTCAATTCGTCCAGTATTTCGATCGATTATTGATCGATCGATCGATCACAAACTCAACGAAGATCGATGGTAAACCGGGTAACCACCACAGATCGCATACTTCAAACGTATTACGACCGCAAATGGAAAGCGTTTTCTAATATTTTCACTCGATAATGGTTTCCTTCCTCTTTCTTTGTCGCGACAGAAACGTGAAAGATAATAATATACGTTCTATATATAATACTATTGCTTTGCCGTTCCTTCATTATTCTATTTCTTTTATTATTTCGTTTCATTATTTATAGATCTAATTGTAAAACAAACTTACCTATGAGTTATGCGTGAAATCGGTCTCGTACCGATCATTCAAAGCAAACGAAACCCCAACGAATAAACAAACAAATAAAATCAAAGAATCGAGAAACTCACATATACAGTAGTTACACACACACATATATACACTCATACGGATTTCCGTTACAACTGTGTTATGATCTGTTGACCTACATTTCAATTAGTATCTCGGTTACATACTAACGTGGTCCGAAGGAAAGGATTTCATTAAATTCTCTTCTTGAATGGAGAAAATAAAAAGAAATAAAATTTTTGAAAAAATTATATCTGGAGCAAAACACCAACAGAGATTTCTTCATTTTTTCCTTTCTTTTTTTTAGGGGAGGGGATAGGGGGGAGGAGAGATTTGTCTCGTTAGTCCTATTTATTTATTTCTATTTGACATGATTCGTATTCAGGAATTGAAATTAGGATAATTTTCGTCGAATTAATACGCCCGGTATTATGATAAATAAAATCGAACACGAAAATACTTTCGTAATTGTTGTTTTTTTTCTCGTTTTTTTGTTGTTTTTTCTTTTCGTTTCAAAAAGTAAGCCAAACTATCACCGATCCAGTTTGACGAAGGTTTTTAAAAACGAAATTACGTTTCGTTCGTAATAATTCTTACATAATTTTATAACCGACCAAAGTATGAACACATACACACACACACACACACACACACACACACACACATACTAATGTAATTCATGTCGTATAATACCAAACCACCAAAAACTACGTTCATTGCGAAATTTATTTGCCAATATGGACAATAAAATATCGAGAAAACTAGTACAACGAATTTTTTTTTTTCGTTGCGACTCGAATGAACGCGATGTAACCCTTCTTTCTATCGTTTTTTTTCTTCTCGTCGAATTGATAATCTTACGAGATAGAAGACAAAAGAAGAGAAGAGAACGGAACCAAAGAAATCTGTGTGTTACTTAAGAAAGATAAAAATATACGTATACATATATATATATAAATAAAAGACTCCGAATAGAAAATTTCGAATTGGAATATGCCAAAGTAATAATATTCCTTTTTTTTCAAACAACAAATCAACCATACCGAACTCACTCACTCACGTGGCCGCGATACGCTCGATTAATTTATCCAACAAATTCGATATCATTATTTTCATTTCTTACTTTCTCATAAATTATGAGATAATTCCGTGTTATTTGGTTAATTGAATAAACAAACGAGTGTGTTTCATCCGACGTGAAAATTTAACCGCAATAAAAAAGAACGATAATTATATCTGACAAACGCGTTAATAAAAGTGGTGGAGGGGGTGGGAGGCGGGGGGAGGTTGGTTTATGGAAAATAACAATTAGCAAACGTTTGCAGAGAATACTCGAATATACGCGTTCAGAATAAAATTTACATAGAAAATACTTTTACGTGTGCAGTGATTTATAAGCGAACGAATAAAATTTAATAAATCGTAAATAGGTGGGGGGAGGAGAGGGGGTAACATTTTTAAACGTCTGATGAGAAGAACACTTGAAACACACATGTCGAAATAAAATTTACAAAGAAAATACTTTTACGTGTGCAGTGATTTACGCAAACGAATAAAATTTAATAAATGGTAAATAGGTGTGGTGGTCGGGAGGAGTTGATGGTAAGGGGGGTAAAATTAGTAAACGTCTGTTGAAAACAGTAGAAGGAATATGTCGGAATAAAATTTACAAAGAATAGTTATACGTGAATGTAACAATACGAGATTGCGCAAGGTCCAGGCATGGAATTTGTGGAAAGAATTTAGAAATAGGGCAGTGGGGGAGGGGTACGGGAAACGAACGTGGTGGTACGCGTGGTGCGTTTACAAATGGAAGCTGGGTTTTTTTTTCTCCTTTTTCTTTTTTTTTTTTTCTTCTTTTTCGCGCAGCCACGAAAAAGGTATATGCACTTTAACTTCCCAACTGGTAATCCACGATTGCTAACCCGTATAAATACTTACACATACTTACTTAATTCACGACGTACCAAACACCCAACTTCCCCCCTCCCCCCTCACCCTACCGCTCCCAAGCAACCAACACACTTGAGTATTATTGCATTATTTGATTTACGATAAACATTCCGTGGTGCTTCTTCGTGAGTTATATTACAAGTGTGAAGGATAGAGGTAATGACTCTTTAATTAGAAATAGATGTGTGAGCGAAAGAGAGAGAGAGAGAGAGAAAGAATATTGTCGATAAATTTATCTTCGTGTTACTTAATAAAGAAAATATAAAAGAGAAAAAAAAACAAGAAGAAGAAGAAAAAGAGAATAACGGATAATCTAACACACATTACATCACAAATGACAAAATATTCTTAAGAAGAAAATAAGCATAAATAAACTAAACGAAACGAAAGGCAACAATTATTATTATTATTACCAAATATTCTTGTTGTATGTATACTTATTTAAATTTACACGTTCTCGTGTAAATAAGGGTGCACAAGCGTATATTGTTTTTTTTTCCTTTTTTCTTTTTGATAGAAGAAAAAAAATTGTAAAAGAGGAAAATGAAAAAAGAAAAAAGGAAAAAAAATAGGAATGCGAATAATCGAACCTAACGACGGACGGACATGGGAGGAAGGGGTGAAGAGGGGGTGAAGACTTTTGCATAATCGCAACCGGTGAAATTATTTGCAAACGACGTTGTTGCCTTTGCGCTTAGGTTACTTCTACTTAGGTTAGACAGAAGAGTGTCGTGACTTTGAATGCACTCTCCTTGCACCGCAACGAATGCTACTACTATTACTATTACTATTACTACTACTACTACGAGCTATCATCATCATCATCATCATCATCATCATTATTATTATTTTCAACGTTAGAAAGTGGAGAACGACGCGTAACTATTGATACTAACTCGCGCGCAACAGGAAACACAAGTAAAACAACACACGCGACAAACTTTTCCTTCGGATTTTTTGTCGAGACGTTTCTTTATTTTTCTTTTTTTTCTTCTTTTTGCAATTGATTAAAAATTTCAAATTTAACATGCGATCTCTCGCGTTAATATTTATCCCGAAACACATTGCTAATTTTGATTTTATGAATAACTTTACATTAACTCATAGTCATATTTTACGTAATAGAAAATATATTTCAAGTTTGCAATAATATAATTCTTGGATTATGAAAAAGAAAAATCATTATTTATCTTTTTATCATCATTCTTTCTACTCGATACTTTTAGATAAAATCATATTAAAAGGAAGAAATAATAAAGTCATTTAAAATTGTAAATGTTAAATAAGTATCGCTGCAAGTGTACATGATACATTATACCTTATAATAATAATAATAATGGTGATGATAATAATAATGGCAAGTATCGAATATCCTCTTGTTAATAATACTAACGCATAATCGATCTCCCCTTGATCTCTTATTCTTCGTAAATATTTTTATAACGATCAAAAATTATACAATATATAATTTCATTAACACACAAGTTTATAATATATAAATTAATATATTCTCTGTGCGTGAAATTGATTTATATATATAAAATAATAATAATCAAACATTTGATAAACCTAATAATAATTGTAATACAAGAATACGAAGCTATTCACACCCATCCAATATATAATTTCATTAACACATACAAGTTAAATACAAGTTAAATACATAATTAATATATGCTTTGTGTATGTGAGATTTATTATGTATATAAAATAATAATAATCAAATATTTGATAAACCTAATAATAATCGTAATACACGAATACGAAACTATTCTCACCCCCATGGATCATTCCCCATACATTCGATCTTACATTCACAAATCCGATATATGAAGATTGATCTAACTCTTATAAATAACTGGCAGGCATATTACAGTTTGCAAATGTGTTAGTGCTATTATAAAATACCTCTCTCTCTCTTTTTCATTCTTTCTTCCTTTTTCTTATCGGGAGGAGGTCAAGCAAACGATTTCCGATCAAATCTCTCTCTAATCTTCGAGAATCGATATTCTCTCCTTCTCTCTCTCTCTTAACGGACTCTTAGAAGGCGCAACGAACTCCGAGCGAACGAATGGCTGGTACGAGAATCAAAGAGAGGGAGACCTGGATCGAGAAACCGGTCTTTGAGCGATATTTTTTTCGAGCTTCCTTTCGCCCAAGAGAATTTCCATTTTTCAAACTCGCGCGAGACCGAAGTATAACTAACGCGTGTAGTAACATGCACACCACACTTGCATACGTATAATCTAACTATCAATACACATACACGCATTAATACACGTATAATATACATGCCCACCAATCTGGATACCGTATACTCTAACTACAGATACACATACACACATAAAATGTGTATAATATACATAGATATACGTATATTTTAACTACCAATACATATACACACATAACATGTATAATATATAATACATACACACCAACCTGGATACGTATACTCTAACTATCAATACATTTGCACACATAACACGTATAATATATAATACATACACACTAACCTGGATACGTATACTTTAACTATCAATACAAGTATACACATACACATGATATATAATATATATAAATAGTATTAAAAAACTGATAGAATATCTAATACCTTCGTGGAACATTTTCGAATCGAAAGCTGAGCTCATTTAACAAATAATATTCTCGAAAACATCGATCGTAGTCCTTTCTATGTAGTCACCCCCTACTATGTGATTCCTGTCTATGAAAGGTTGCAATAAATCACTGCACTTCAAGAAGCGTAAATATACGATACCAACTATCACACCAACACTGTCTCAACTATGTCTATCTCCTGTCTAATCGTTTAACTCAAATGTCACTTACTTACGACACGTTGTTATATTCACTTATCGATAATAATTATTATTCGAGTATTCTCAAACCTCGAATTTGTTTTCTTATTACAATTTGTATTTATACGTAAATGCATGTTCCTGCGGTGAGGATATTTTTATTCATATATAATATATAACGTGTATACACACGATGCTTAATAAAATTAACATAAGTATTGATAGGAGTTAAACAAAATATGTGTGTTCGTTTAAATTATTTCAATGGACTGACATTATTCCAAATAAAAATATAACAAAATTGAATTTGTAATATTTATTTTTCCTCCCGATTTGTTCATTTATTGATTAATCATAATTACTGGCGCACGTATATCTGTTATTAAAAATAATTAAATCATTTTGACGTTATGTTTGATTATTCAATGTTATTGTAATTATTATTACAATAATATATACATTTTTGTTTTCCTTTATATTGTTTTCTATATTTTACACTTATTTAAATTCAGAAGATATATTATATAAAATAATTATATAAAAAAATAAATGTATTTCGAGTCAATATTTTTGCACGGTACTGTACGTAGATACTAATTAGTAGTCACAGATCGAACAACTCGATAAAAAACAAATCCGTCCGATCGTTTACAAGTTCTACAAAGGGGGAGGGGAAAAAAAAGGAAATGTTTTATTCCTGGTTGAAACGTTGCGTTTGAATAATTGGAATTTGTTAGTTTTGTTCTTTTTTTTTCTTTCCTCCTATTGAAATTTCGTTTTTCCCCCCCACCCCCTTTACAATTAGACGTAACAACGTTTCAGATATCATCGAATTATTTGACCCGATTCATTAGGTATTACGTTTACCAATTTGGTTAAGTAACGTAAGTACTACATAATCACAGATAGTATACGTCTGATAAGTTCAACCCACGCTATTTTCTAGCATCTATCGATGAATAATTTAATTGGTACCTTCGATCTCGGGAGAAGATCACCAGGATCGAAGAAAACCAATTTAGTGATTACGATGCAATACCCTAACGCAAGAGCTACTTGTGTTATACAATCTAACTATCGATGATATTTGAAAAGGAAAGATAGGAAGAAAGGAAAAAATTAAATTCAAATTAGTAAAAAGAGGGATACTCATTATTCGTTTGTATACGTGCACGCAAGTAAATAAATAAATAAAGATATCCAAAAAAAGAAAAAAAGAACAATATTGTTTATCATCGACGTACGCACGTTAAATGATCGATTAGAATTTTGTAAGATATTTTTTATCATTATCCCAAACAAAAACAAAAAGAAACAATTATTTTCCATGAAATAATTTCTATTTTTTCCATTTGCCAATTTTACCGCGTACGATGGGAATTTTTTTTATGTGAAAAAATCAAATATTTGAAAAATATATTAAAAAATATAAAATAAAATATTAAAAAAAATATATATATAAAGATTCTAATATTTATCGATATTAATTTAAAAAAAAAAAAAAAAAACAATTACGTATAATAAAAATGTAATATTTCGTACACGATTAACAATTGTTTACGTTATTTAATCACCGAGATGTTCCATATTAGGTAGAATTGCTTTATATACATATATATAGAAGTAATATAGGTGCAATTATCCTGTTCCTTTTCACTTCAACGACTACAACGACTACGACGATGATGATGATGATGATGATGACGACGAAGGCCGACACGCAACGCCATTACGAGATGATCGGCTTGCATATTGCAGCCGCTCGTTACGAGATCGAATTGGGTATACTTTGCCAAAATGTTGCCCTCGGGTTAAAAAAAAAAGAAAAAAGATAAATACAAAAAAAAAGAACTGGTTGCGGCCACTCGAAATTGCAAGATTTCGCCTCGTTTCTACCTTTCTGTCCCACCAGTATTGCATTATTTTCATACGCGCTCCAAAAGTTTTTTCCTATCTTTCTTTCTTTCTTTCTTGTTTCGAAATAAATTAATTTGTGTGAGATTAGAACGAAAAAATTAAATAATTATATTATTATTTTGTTTATCTTATTCTTTGTTTTTATTATTTTTTCTTGTGACGTATTAGATAATTATAATAAGAAAAAACTTGGCAATATTTATTGATACTAATGTGTATTATTAGAAATAAAAATTGCAAATTTTTTTAATAATTTAACATAGTTTTACATAGAATATTTTTGATCTTAATGCTCTATCTATTACCCGAATAAAATTAAAATAAAATAAAATAAAATAATATACAAAATATTATGCATGTGGACAATTTTTTCAAACAATACTAGAAACAATTGTGAAACAGTCTAATATATAAACGGAGTCTATAAAAAAAGATCAAATGTAATAAAAAGGGTGGTACCTTATGGGGATGATTTTATATTTACAGAAAAAAGGATTTTCGAAAGTTTTTACATATGTAAAATCATCCTTTAATGTGATTTTCTTATATACACACCTGTAAATATATTTATACACCTGTGTGATGATTACACAATTATCTTATTATTTTAATGTAATCCTTTGATCGCGATTTATTTCAAATACAAATAAACGGTATTGCGAACATAAATTCTTTATTTAAAAAAAAAAAAAAAAGAGAAGAAAATCGATTACAATTTATGTCAAACAAATTGATTATCATCGAGATATTGTAAATTTTCTAAACGACTTCGAGAATGTTTTCTAAAAATGAGAAGAAAAAAAAAGAAAAAAAAAAGTAAAAGAAAGATGTGTTGATTATTATATTATTCAACGCATGGCGCCAATTCACGAAGAAGTTTCATGTATTATAGATGAAATTTGTGAAATTTTATGTGCATAATGTCTCTTAATTTGCATTATTTTTCTCTTTTTTTTATTTTCTCCTCTCTCTCTTTCTTTCTATTTCTCTCTCCGTTTTCATGTGACTCATCGTTTATGTACATCATATTTATTCTCTCCCCCTTTCTTTATCTTTCCGTTATTTACATAAATCACGTGTTTAAATGATACCTAACTTTTCTTCCTCGTAACTTCAACTTTATGCTTAAATTCATTACCCAATTAGTTTGACTCTCTTATTAAAAATGAATCTCGAAAGATCTCTCAGGGATAAAAAAAGAAAAAAAAAAATAAATAAATTCAACGTACAAGGTTAAAATAAATGATCATTCCTACGAAGAGTAGGAAATCTAAAGTAGGCATCTAGAAGTACGGAACGGAAAGTTTTTCTTTTTAATCATCATCTTATAACGGAGCATTTTTTTGTTTTAGTTTTGTTTAACTTACCCAAATTATAATGAAATCGTTTGGTCAGATAAAACGAGACGGTTTGAAAAACGTTATTCCGTTAATTAACGCTCGGTTAGAGATTGCAACAATTAATAAAAATTAATGTACGAACGAAAAATAAAATAAAATAAAATAAAATCCAACAATATATAAATAAATGTTGAATTAATAAAAATTTACATACGGATGAAAACTGATATGAAATACAATAAAATGAAATAAAAATGAAAGAAAAAAAACCCCTCAGAGATTAAAATAAAATTTTAAGAAACGAGGAGGGAGGGGACAGGTACACATATACACGCGTGTACGTAAAAAAAGAAAAGAAAAGAAAAGAAAATACACACATGCCATATAGATAACGTAAAGAAATAAATGCATTTGGGACGTATAGGAAAAAAAAAGTGCGTAAATAAAAATACGCGAAATAAATATTAATTCGTAATGTAAAAGGTTCGTTAACACTTATAACTTTCGAGAAAGATTAGAAATTAAGAGAGATCGTCTTGATAGATAAAAATCAAATGAAAATTCGTAATTCCACGGAAACAATGACGATCCCTTTCTCCTTTTGGCATTTCTTTAGGTTGCGTGAAACAACACTGTCGTTATGCTTGAAATACTTTCGGGCATTCCAAATTACCATAATTCAATCGTATTATGTTTTAACACTTATTGTTAAGGAAGGTGTCCTGGTCTTGGTTGGATGCAAACTACGAGAGAGAATAATCGATTATTATTATCATCATCATCATCATCATCATCATCATCATCATCAACATCACAACTTTCACTACTACTTTCGATTAACCCCATGCATATGAAATTCAAACAACGGTACTCGAGTGACGAGAATTTCAAAACGGTCCAATCCAATCCACAATTCAATCGAAAACAACATCGATATAATTTACATTTATAATACTTATTTATATTTATATCGAGACGTTAAATCATTCTTTGTATTATACTAATGTATTTGTTACTTATATACATACATACACCTATACATAATGAACTTTATTGATCGGGATTAAAACAGTTAGAATGGAATCGTGGTTATCACGAACAAGCGTATTCGTCTGACATTAAAGAAGAAAATGTCAAGATGAATGAATTGACCTAGCCCTCTACCAAGGACGTATATTTACTTACCTATGAATGAAATTATATAATACGATCTCCTACGCGTGCGTAACCTTCGCGTATACGCACGACTATATATATATATTTATATGCATGTGTAACGATTTTTTTATTCTTTCTTCCTTCTTCTCCCACCCCCTTCCCCTATCCCAATAATTTCTTCTTTTTCTTCTTCTTTTTACATGTTCTATTTATTTTTATTCATAAACGAAATATCTCACTTAAAAATCATTCGTTTGAAAATAAGAATGATTAAAAACAAACAAACAAAGCGATTAACTAGATAGATCGATTTCATATAAAAATAAAATAAATTCAAATTCGTTCAAACGATAAACTCTCGTAGGATAACTCGTTAAAGAGAAAATGAATCATACGTGGATAGTTGGTATGAAAGATGATTTATCTAACACCGTTTGTAAGGTTTAAACGTTGGTTAATCCATCACTCGATAGTTTCTTTTCGTTAATAATCTTCGATAACTTTCGAAAATTGAACTACGAAATTTACAAAGATATTCTCATTCAATGAGTAATGATTTAGTGTTATTCGTATTTCATTTATCTTTCTTAACCTGTATTAATTGTGCTAGCAAATATTAGATTGATCTAACTAACATAAGTGCATTAATTTGCACGTTTGGTAATAAAGAGTATCGATTAGAACTGTGTTGGTCTTACGTACGAGAATAAAACAAAATAGGAGAAAAGAAGAAGAAAAAAAAATAATATACCTATATATAGATATAAAATAAAATAAAATAAGAAAAATCTATATAACATTGCACGAAGTTGTTGCACGAACTTTAAAACGTTGTACGATATACTCGGAGTATCACGAATTACGATCGTTAACTTTCATACAACTATCTTTTCTATGTCTCTCGTACAATTTTACAAGGATAATAATAAGAGATCATTCTTGGGATAATTTATCCTACTTTCGTTCGTTAAATTCTTACTAACGATTTTATACTTTTCAACTGGTAACACATATTACTATCCATGTTTTCATACGTTAGTATATTATTCGTGTATTTATATTTTATGTATATGTGTGTGTGTAGGAATTCCTTAGTTAGATAACTTTAATTCGATGTGATTCATTACTAACTATACGATTTTATACTTTTCAACTTGTAACACATAAATATCTACCATTTTCTTACATTAGTATGTAAGTATGTATGTATTTATTTATGTGTATATAGAGATAATAGATAAATATACAAGCACATTAATACGCGAATTCTTTAGTTAGATAACTTCAATTCTATTCGATTATAATGCTCGCAACGAGGATGATTCTAAAAAGCAAATATTATTATTTTTTCACGACGTTAAACTTTACTTTCACCGAAAACGATTTGATTTTTAGAGAAAAATCTGTTCGTGCCGATTATTGTTAATCTTCGCGGATAAAAAAAGGTAATATTGAAAAATAGGAATCATTGGAGAGAGATTCGTAAGATGAAAACAAATTTATAAAATAATGGAACCGCGTAAATTACGCGTTGCGTACGTGTACGCGAAAAAAGTAAAAAAGGAAATAAACAAACGGCACGAATTTTTCGGGTATTCATAATTATCGAATTATGTGTTAGTGATTGTTAAAAAAAAAAAAAGCAAAAAAGAAAAAAGAGAAAGAAACAAACTTTTGACATTTCTCTTTATCAAGACAATAGAACATTAAAATTACACAATTGCATGCTTTTAAATTTTATCGTACAATGAAGTAAGTATGTATTATTTGTCTAACTCTGTCGGAGAGTTAATTTCTAAAATCAGAAAGAGAAAAAATAAAGAGAAAAAAATCTAAGAAAGATAACGTATTCAAAAATGAGAGAGTAAAAAGAAAGATAATGAAAGGTTAAAGGAAGACGAGTTATATCCTCCGGGTAAATTCTATTAAAACATTCGCATAACTTTCTTTCCTTTTCTCGTCTTTTCCTCTAACGAATCTTTATTCTTTCTTCTCTTTCTTCTTATTATTATTTCTTTATTTATTTATTTATTTATTTTTTTATTTTTTTATGTTTCTTTTTCTCATCATGCTGCGTTAGGGTCGTTGCGCCCGTGACACTAATCGTTATTCATTCCATCGATTAACCATGTCGGGGAATCATGCCGAAACGAAACGAAAGAGAGACATCTGAGAAGAAAGTAATCGGAGTCGTTCAAACGAGATTTCATTTTCAAAAATAATCATCGTCCCTGTTGTGAGGTGTTGCCTTCGAAATAACTAAAATTCATTCACTGACTTTCCAAATGCACGAATGCTAATTAATAAAAACGAAAAACAATAAAGAAGAAGGTAGATATACATTAGAACGTTCCAATTGTTAGAATGCACGTTATTTATAAAAATGAAAAATAAAAAAACAAGCTAAATTAAAAATAAATATAATGATATATTATATAGACTAATATAATATACTAATAATTGTATCATACGAATAATT